>NC_079221.1:42387745-42435245 GCF_029633865.1 Lampris incognitus
TTTTTAACTGTCCAGACTTTCTAAAATCAATCTGGATGTGCAAACAAAACAAAACAAAACAGAGCCGGGCTGGCAGCCTGAACAAAGCCAAAGTGGCCCAAATCTGCTTCGGAAAGATTAGATCTGGGCCAGATTTGTGTGTTCGCACTGCTTAGAAAAAAAAACCTTACCTGTGTCACATATAGGCCAAAAAATAAAATATCAGATTTGGGACACTTTTTGCCTGCAGTCTGCAGGTAGCCGTAGTGTTGCTGCAGCCAGCTCGCCCTCTCTGCACTACGCCACACGGCATGTGGGGGCATTTCTGCAGGTGTATTTCAGATGCGTTTCCCCGTCCTGCTAAATGTACAGTGGCTCTCTTCTGAACACTATTCCCTGAAGTTTAGAGCCTCTTTAGGCCCATTTTCTCTTCAGATCAGTGGACCTAGGCCATTCATTTATTCTGTGTATCCAAAGTGTGCTTGTACGGGAAGTGACTAGCACCATTCATTTGTGTTGAGGCTTTCCAGGTAAAACCACTGGGTTTGCAGTATTCACCATCTGACACTCGGGTTCACGCGTTCAGAGAGAGATTCTCACAACATCTGTAGCCAGTATTCTTCTTTTATTCGGAGCGAATATCTGAAACAGCAAATGCAACTTGGTATAATAACCCCCTTCACGTTGATGGAGTACTGGAAGGTGGGGCGCTCCCTGTGTGTTAGCGCTGGCCTGGCTGGACCGGCTGAAGCATGGGGGTGTCTCTACGTGGCAGGCGTCATGGTGATGAGGATGCGGTGTCATGTTTGTGGCCGGGCTTGTCTCTGCAGCACATTATCTGTCCCTCCAGCTGTTGACGCTGCGCGGCACGTCAGGTTCACTCTTCATTCAGCCGTGGCCAAGTGTGGACGGGGCTCGACCTCCTCTGAAGTATCTGCTGGGTGTGCTGCTTTCCCGTGTGTGTGTGTGTTGGGTGTGTGTTGGGGTGTGTGTCTAGCTGATCCTGCTTATAAGATAATCATGCTTGGGAGTTTAAGTGAAGCGCTGGTCTTTGACATGCTAAACTACTGGTGACAGATTATAACTAACACACACACACACACACACACAGTAAAACCTGCTCTTTTATTTTTCAGAAAATAAGGTCCAGTTCGTAGATATGTCCACATACCTGTGCAGCTGGGGCGTCCGGGTGGCGTGGCGGTCTATTCCGTTGCCTAGCAACACGGGAAACGTCGGTTCGAATCCCCGTCTTACTTCCGGCTTGGTCGGGCGTCCCTACCGACACAATTGACCGTGTCTGTGGGTGGGAAGCCGGATGTGGGTATGTGTCACGGTTGCTGCACTAGCGCCTCCTCTGGTCGGTCGGGGCGCCTGCTCGGGGGGGGGGGATAGCATGATTCCTCCCACGCGCTACGTCCCCCTGGCGAAACTCCTCACTGTCAGGTGAAAAGAAGCGGCTGGCGACTCCCCATGTATCGGAGGGGGCATGTGGTAGTCTGCAGCCCTCCCCGGGTCGGCAGAGGGGGGGTGGAGCAGCGACCGGGACGGCTCGGAAGAGTGGGGTGATTGGATGGGTACAATTGGGGAGAAGGGGGGGGGTGATCATACGTGATCATGCCTGATCGCATCTCCATTTTAAGTCTATATCCTCTCTCTCTCTCTCCCCCCTCCACCCTTAGCCCTCTCCTCATTTTTCTACCCGCTGTACATCCCGTTTTCTCTCTCTGTCACCTTCCCTCCCTCCTTGTGTCCCTCCATCCCTCCCCTCTGTCATCCCTACTTCTCCCTTCCTCCATCTCTCCCGCTTCACACAACTCCCCTACATGTCCGTTGTCACCTCTCATACCCTCTATCAATACTGCCCGCGTCCTCTCTTCCTGGTCAAGTGATCCTCTTTCAGAGACGAGGGACCGAGACGGCGAGAAAGGAGTGTGGAACAGGGGGAGAGAGAAGGAGAGAGGGGGAGAGTCAAAGAAGAAAGAAGGAGACAGACGGAGTGGAAGTGCAAGCGCTGTTTTTTTTTTCTGTGACAGTGAGAAATCCCTACGAGATAACAGGGAGGGAAGGATGATAGGGAAGGGAGAGGGGGTGTTGTAATGAAAGAGAGGGAGCAAGCCAGAGATACGGCTGGAAACGGGGAGAGAGGGAGAGAGAAATAAGTGGGGAGGCTGTGGAGGTGTCAAAGCTATCAGCTACTTGCTGCTGTCAGGAGGGCTTATGGCTGCAGCGTCTCGGCGTGCGCAGTGACCCGCAGACTGCATGGTGGGGGTGATGTTGATGTGGGGGGGGGGGCGTGGGGGGACATGGGGGGGGGCATGGCATGGAGGCATGGGAGTGTGTGAGAGTGAAAGTAGAAGGGAAGAAGACATTACTGAATGGGAGAATGCTTATCATTTCTGAAGCTTAGACCAGGCTATATGCTGCAATTCGATCAAGTCTTACAAGGCGGACATGGTGGCGAATACCAGTGCACACACAGCTATATAAACACACACACACACACACACGCACACACGATCTGATCACACATCGGCATTTTAAGTTTGTATGCTGTGAATGACAGTAGGAATAACATAAGGAGAGAGGACTGGTGTGTCAAAAATCACATGCTCTGTTCTCTTCTGTGGTCTCACTTGCGAGCTATTTTTTATTTTTTATTTTTTTGCAAATAAGACACTCAAATAGCACTGTAATTTTATCCTCACTTGGTGCATTTTTGTGCGAGTACACGTACAGGTGCAAACACTCATCATGATGCAACTTTCAAGCTCAACCCTATGTGAATAATATTACCTTGTAGTAGAGGCGTAGTGGGGTTGTACATTGTTTCTAATGTTGAAGGCAATCATAACCAGGCATTCTGCCATCCACAAATTATCCTGTGACCAATAGTAATTTAACTTCTAAATTGGGTTGGGCAGAAAACTTGGAAACATATTTATGGCTTGAATACTGTCCTAAATGTAATTAGTATTTTATTGATTCTGGTGTAGGCATGGCTCAGGAGGTAGCGTGGGTCGTCTAGTTGGAAGGTCATGGTTCGATCCCTGGCTCCTCCAAAGAGTGTGCCGAAGTGTCCTTTAGCAAGACACTGAACTCCTAACTGCTCCTGATGAGTAGGTTTGTGTCTTGCACGGCAGCCTCCACCATCAGTGTATGTGTAAATAAAGTTATTATTATTGTTATTATTATTGTCATTATTATTATTATGGTAATTTATTTTGTGTTTCTGTATAACATGTGCGAGTGGGAGCATATAGAGATTAAATAGTACTGGTCCAAGAATTGAACCTTGCGGTGCCCCACAAATATTACCCACTTTGTCCGAGGCAAAGTCTCCAATGGACACTAAGAACTGCCTGTCCTGTAGCTAGGTTCTAAACCAGTTAAGAACCGGACCAGATAGGCTGACCCATTTTTCTGATCTCTCGAGTAAAATATTATGTATATAATATTTTTAGTTTTTTTTTTTTGTACTTGCGTTGTCACCTCCTGACTAGATTCTTGCTTGTGTTGTATTAACTCTCAGATGTACTTCACTTTGGATAAAAGCATCTGCTAATTGAAATTGTAACATTGCAGTATCGCACTCAGTTACAATACTCCAAAAAGTAACTTATTCAGATCACATTTCGAATATCTTGAAATAGCACATGTGAAACAGCTGTATGATGAACATCATTCAATTCACGTTGTTCCTTATTATTTAATTACTGATATGTACCATGTCATTATCTCAATATGTGTGTAGCCCATCTGCCAATCATTGCTGCGCTCTACCAACATGTGGTACACAGAGGAGGAGGTGTGCACATGCCGATTTCAAAATAATTCATAGTTTATTTAAAAGACTGTTATTACCTTTAATTATGCATTTAACTTTCACCATGGGGGGCTTTTTAGTTGACCTCACCCCGACCTTAATAATTTCCTTGATAATTTGATATTTAACTTGATAATTTCCTTCCATTCAGTTTTCAATTTTCTTGTGCGCTCGCGCTCATCTGCCAACAAAACGTGAACACATAGTCACATGTTTAACGCCGACGCCGGTTAGGAGGGAAGCATTGTACAATTATTCTCCTCAACATTTATAAAGTTGGCGTCCGGGTAGCGTAGCAGTCTATTCCGATGCCTACCAACATGGGGAACACCGGTTCGAATCCCCGTGTTACCCTCCGGCATGGTCGGGCGTCCCTACAGACACAATTGGCCGTGTCTGTGGGTGGGAAGCCGGATGTGGGTATGTGTCCTGGTCTCATCTTTTTCAAAAATAAAAAAACAAAAACACAAACAAGTGTCTGTCAAGAACAGCCCTGGAACAAATCGTTTGTGAATTTGCTGGTGTTTCTGTCTTCCTCCTTTTCCCCATCATGCTATGCTGCGTGACATGGGCCCAGTAATTGATCTGGTTTACTGGAATAGATTTGCCCCCTCAACATCAGCCACAAGGCTGCGCTGAGAGACAAAGACAGCGAAAGAAGACCAAATTTGGGGTAGAAAATTACGCTCACGTAAGGTTTGTGCAATCTTTTAGACGGTAGTTACCTTAACAATCTTTGTTGTTTTGGTCCCTGTTACCCAGAATTCATCTTCCCTCCTCTCATACCATCGAAGGTGCCATCAGAAGGGCCAAACCATATTAGGAAACTGCCTGCTGGCTGTATGTAACATAGCCTCTGAAGAGCCAGGTGGCTCGTCACCATCCCCCTTCTCTCCTGCCTCCTCTCCTAGCAATCCCCCTCTTCTTTATAAACCTCCTGCCTTTATTTCTTCTCCTCCTGTTATCAGAGAACAGGAGCAAAGTGTTCAGCTCTGCAGGGACAGCTGAAGTGCCCAGAGCAAAAGCATGGCGAGAGAGGGACACAAAAGATAAACCGAGATCACTGACAGCAGAGGGAATTTGGGGGAAAGGTGGAAGGAGGTCGATAGGAACAATGGAGGGTTTTTAGGTTGAGCGCAGGAGAGCGAGAGAGAGGGTGGGGGTGAGGACTCATGGCCACCATTGCTGTGTTTAATGGCTGCTGTCGAAGGTAACTGAACTCCCACTGTTTGTGGGAGAAGACACTGTCCAAACCCTGTGCACCATAGAAGAAGGAGAAGGAGGAGACTTGTGTGGAGGGGGAAGAGAGAAGCACAGTAGTAGATAAGTGAGGAGTTGCAGCCCATTTAAACGTGCTCCCTGAAAGTCAACACAGCTGCGTGTAAGTGAGAAAGAGAAGAAGAGCGAGGAGGAACGTCATTGCGTGGAGAGGAAGAGGAGTGTGTGGATGCTAGAGGAGGAGTATCAGCCGAGGGCTAAAAGGATGACGTAGGATGGAAGGGGGGAAGCGAGTGACAAGAAAGGAAAAGAGGAGTTAAGAGGCGCTGGAGTAGTCGTGCTTGAGACAGCTGTGGTAACGTAAGAGGAGGAGGAAGAGAGGAAACGGAGGAAGGAGCGACAGTGAGCAGAGAGGAGCTTGGTGTGTACATGGCAGGAGAGCTGTAGATAGAAAGAAAGAAGGAGGGACATAGGAAGAGAAGGTTTTGAGGTACATGGGAAAAGGCAGATGTGTGTAAAGGCACATTCACCCAAAAAGCAACAACTCACTTCCATTCATTTTCTATGAGAGTCAGCGACACGGGAGGCCGGAGGTTATTCAGCATTATATTTGTGGCTGAAACCTGTAAAACCGGAAACACGGCTGAGAGTGTAGCCAATCAGATTCAAGTGTTTCACCTCTTACCTGTCACGCTGAAACAACAAACCTAATTTTGTTTCCCACTTCCCGTTTCCCACTAAAACAAAGACACGAGGAGGTGTCCACGGCTTGTGGGTTTCTGGACCTATCTGATGTTCAGCTACAGAACGATCATACTTAAAAACAAAAAGAACAATGCTTGGAAATTGGTTGCTGAAATTGATAAATAACATTTTTAGCTACTAGCTAAAATGTTGTAAACACATCCAAGCTACTTGTGGGAAGCAAAACAAACAAACAAAAATCATGAAGGTGGGGATGATGTTGATGAGGCTTTAACATGAATTATCTGGCTGAAGGAGATCCTACCCCCCCCCCACACACACACACACACACACACACAATCTGTGATAAGTGGGCACAATCCCATGAAACTTGTGGTCATCTCACACGCCCGCTGCCAGAGTTGAATTGTCTTGGACTTTTTTCTACCGCAAGGTGTCACCCGACAAACTGGCCAAGACATTGATCCACACTGTGTGCGAGTTCCCTCGTGATGTTTGATAGTTGGAGAACTTGGGCTGTGGTGGTTTGAGTCCAGGGCAGGCTGTTAGATTAGCTTTGATAGATCTGGCTCTTCGGCTGCTATTTGTGGTGCTGATCAAAGGCTGTTTTCCAGGATGCGAGTTGCATGGTGAGGTTCTCCATGGTGACATAGCAATTGTCTGCTTTGCAATTGTCTTGTGTTTGGGGCGACGGGCCCAAAGAAAAAAGTTGCACCAGGGCCAATCACAATTATGTTACACTGGAGGCGTTGAAGTTGGGTGATTTGAAAAGAGCAGAGCTGTTTCAGCATCCATCCATCCATCCATAATCCAAACCACTTATCCGGCTCTCAGGGTCGCGGATATGTTGGAGCCTATCCCAGCAGTCATGGGGAGGCAGGCGGGGAGACACCCTGGACAAGCTGCCAAGCTATCACGGGTGCAAAAAGCTTAAAACCCTCAATAAGTGCGACTCACTAACCTAGCCACCAGGCTAAAAATAAACCCAATTAAGCTGGCAGCAGTCGAGGCGGCCCAGTAAGCTACGTCCAGCTGATAGCCAACTTAAAACTACTAATAGCTTAAGATCCAGAGGTCCGATGGCTAAATTTTTTTACCTTGTTAAAATATATAGGTAAAACAACCAGGATCTAAAAGTGCAGTGTAAAATTGTGGCTAAAAACTAGATAAAAATGTCAATTTATGAGAGTTTCTAGCAGTTAAACACAACGCCGACGCATGTGTAGATCCACCTCAGATGTTTGCCTTCTGTTGGGTACCCCTTCTGAAAGAAAGTACAGCCACTGCTGTCTTCTCTAACAGAGCCTTTGCTGAGGAGTCTAGCCTCACTTAGGGTAGCAATATCGATTTCTGTATTGCTTTAGCTCCGTTGCGATCAGTGCAGTCAGACCTTTGGGCCTTTCTGTACCATGGCTCGAGTCCAGGAGAGTTCTTCTATTCCACGCTGCAAGCCGTAGCCGAATGTGCTTTACTTTTTTATCGTGCTTTTGACCACTAGCGGACTGTCCTGATTGGTGCAGTAGCGTATCCAGCAACGTTTTGAGTGGACAATGTTTGGGGCACCTTTTCTAGGCCTTAACCTATCCAGGGTGAGCAATGTGGTGTCTGAAGAGGGCTGCTCAGACACATAGGAGTCTGCTGAAAGCAGCTGCCACTTAGTCCCAGCTGCTACTGACCAACACCCTGTGCCACTGCTGTGTAGGGTCCTAACTAGGAGCTCCCAGGTCATTCAGCCCTGCCCCCATCACCAAGCACCCCATCACCAGCAGACTTTTTAAGAGGTAGGGTATAGATGGAAGATTTCCAACTAGTGGTTGTAGGTAGTATCTGCACATTGAAGATGTTTAGTGATATTGGGATTGCGCTACTCCCAACATCAAACTCTTGACATAAAGGAGATGGGTTCCAGTGGCAAGGGATAATCCCAATATGACTGTCATCTCCCCATGCTGCAGTAGGCTACTGGTCCAGTCTGCCGGACACCGCCTCAAAGCTTGCCACCTTAGCTTGCTTTTCTCTCAGGGTGGGCTCCCCTAGCTTTTGTCTTCTTGGTGTTACCCACAAGGCAGCAGGGTAGGGCAATTGTAGGCTGATGGCAGGGTGGGCCCTTTCATCATGCCTCTGGGGACCACTGCAGCTCCAAGATCCCTTACCAGTTTAGCCTGGAGTCGCAAGACTGCCAGTTACCGGTTGGTGAGGGAGAGGTTGTGTACTGGCCTCGGAAGACTCACGTGCTTGGCCTCGTTTACCTAGGACTGGGTTTGCCAGCGGCAAGGGTTAAGGGAGGAAGGTCACATCCATTCCTACATGCAACATCTCACTAGCATGCTGCACGAGACCCATCACAACAGCCTTCGAGCAAAGCTTACAGCATACACACACACACATATAAACATGGCAGACTACACTATGTATTGTGTATTATCTTATTATCCAACTATATTCTCTGTCACGGATATTTCTACACTGCACCCCCAGCCGGGGTATTGTTTTTTTGTCCTAGTTAATTCTGTGTTTGGCTGTGTTAGCAACAATAAACAGAGAAACTACTGGCTTGAATGAAACAAAACTGACATATCTGGACAAAAAATGTGGACAAAGTCATCTCAAGGCTATTATCAAGGTCATCAAACAAGTGAAATTTTCCAGTTTATGTCAAATTAGGGGCAAAATCCTCATCTTGCTTTTTAAAAAAAATAATTTTATCCATCATTTATAATAAAAAAGCTTCAATTTGAAGATCTGATGGTCTGAAGTTTAGAGGTTCATCAGTCAAAATTACATATATTCCAGTACAACTCACAAACCACCACAGGGTAGCCACATAACTTCTATTATTGACCGATAGGAAGTTCCACATAGTCTTTTATTTAACATCATGACCTTTGACCTTTAGTGACCATGACAGGTCAAAGTCAAGGCCATGGAATTTCAGAAGGCTATAACTCATACATAGGCAATAAATTAGCATACCTGACAGACTGGAAGCCCCATGCAAGCTTCCATCTGGCACCATGAACTTTCCCTAGGAGTGACCTTCATAGGTAGAACTCCAGATCGTGGTATATCAGAAGGATGTCACTCACGAACGGTTGGTGATAGATGTTTGGTTTCTGTTGATGGCAGGTCTGAAATTCTGTATGGTGTTGCTTTTAAAACTATAACCTGCGAACAAACTCAGTGCTACATATTTTCAAAAGGAAACAGAAAGAAAGAAAGAACTCCATTTTATTTGACATTGTATTCCTTTTTTTGGGGGGGGGTTGTATCTGGCCAATTACCCCACTCTTCCGAGCCGTCCCGGTCACTGCTCCACCCCCTCTGCCGACCCGGGGAGGGCTGCAGACTACCACATGCCTCCTCCGATACATGTGGAGTCACCAGCCGCTTCCTTTCACCTGACAGTGAGGAGTTTCACCAGGGGGACGTAGCGCGTGGGAGGATCACGCTATTACCCCCAGTTCCCCTTCCCCTCCGAACTGGCGCCCTGACCAACCAGAGGAGGCGCTTGTGCATCGACCATGACACATACCCACATCTGGCTTCCCACACGCAGACACGGCCAATTGTGTCTGTAGGAACACCCGACCAAGCCGGAGGTAACATGGGGATTCGAACAACGATCCCCGTGCTGGTAGGCAAAGGAATAGACCGCCACGCTACCCGGACGCCCCTTGACATTGTATTCTTACAATGAATGTGTTCTCTGCTCTTAACCCATCCAATTGTATAGGAGCAGTGGGCAGCTCATGTTTCTATCATTTCATTATGCCAAATACAAATTAGATGTAGAAAGTATGACCCTATTACCAACACACACACACACACACACACACACACACACACACACACACACACACACACACACACACACGCACATGCAAAAGCAGAAGCACACCCTTCAGGTCAAGACTCCAATCCCCACAATGCATTAACCGTTGTAATGTATGACAGCTGTTGGCTGTGGGAGCTGGGGTTTATGAATATGATACATTCATTTATTTGTAAGTATTTCTTCTTCCCCTGGCTCAGACACCTGGGTCTTTAAGTTGTCCCACCGGGCCATTCAGAGCAACGCCAGTTAGAGGTGCTGGTTCAAGCGTGATTGGCCAGACAACGTCAATTCCAGTGGCAAGTGAAGAAGATGTTGGAAGGCAGAGTGAGAGGAAGAGAAAGAGAGAGGGACGCATAAAGAGATGTAAACAGAGATATGGACACAGAGGGAGACACGGGTAGACGTACTTAAGAAGAGACTATCTGCAAGAGGGGAAGGAGAGGGAGCGGTGAATGGACGTCAGACTAGAGACTACGAACAGGTCAGGCGCAGGAGTCAATTAAAGAGAAAAGCGGCATGATCCGGTTTGGAGGAATTGAATTTCAGCCAAGTCTGTTTATTTAAAATGTCAGTGCTGCGAACCCCAACCCTCCTGAAGGCATTTAGTCACTGCGGCATTAGTCCTCTGTTTATCATCTCCTGTGATCTGCTTTTTACTTAAATGTCAACATACCTACATGTAACTCGGCAATACGGAGAGCCTCATGAATAAAAGAACGACCCGACGCCGGAAAAATACAAGGGACTATCTCTCTGGCATTTTTGCAGGAAGTTCTGAATATGGCAGGCATGTTTTGTCAAACAATGAAATCAAAGAGAAGCTATCCTATTTTTTTTTATCCCCCCCAACCCTCCTTTTCTTCCCAATTGTATCCGGCCGGTTGCCCCCCTCTGCCGATCCGGGGGTGGGGGTGGGGGGCTGCAGACTACCACATGCCTCCTCCGATACATGTGGAGTCGCCAGCCGCTTCTTTTCACCTGACAGTGAGGAGTTTCACCAGGGGGATGTAGCACGTGGGAGGATCACGCTATCCCCCCCAGTTCCCCCTCCCCCGTGAACAGGCGCCCCAACCGACCAGAGGAGGCGCTTGTGCAGAGACCAGGACACATACCCACATCCGGCTTCCCACCCGCAGACACGGCCCGTTGTGTCTGTAGGGACACCTGACCAAGCCGGCGGTAACACGGGGATTCAAACCGGCGAGCCCCGTGTTGATAGGCAACAGAATAGACCGCCACGCCACCCGGACACTCGTAAATAGTAATTTGATCAAAAGTACAACAAAATATGTTAAAGTTTTGATAAATAAGTCAAATGTATAAAAATAAAAAAGAAGTTGGAAAAATAGCAGATCCATTATAAACTATAGAGTACTACTACTGCAAATATTAAAGGAAATAGTGTGTGTGTGTGTGTCATGTGGGCCTGCCCTGCTGCCTGCCCCACCCTTCTCCTGGACCGCCACCTTGCCGTGGTGGAGAAGCTTGCGTGTACTAATGAATGGATCTTTATGAATGTTTATGACTGTTGTCATGAAGTGTCATGTGGTCAGTTATGTCATTTTCAATACAAAGTTGACATTTTTTGAGACGTCTTCGTTGTAGGAACCAGAGTCATCTCAAGCATGTCCCCTGCCCAACCAGAGGCAATAAGACTGTCAATCACTGTTACCCCATGAGCAAGGCTTACAGGTCTAGTCCATGACCTCCGACCACCTGTCTGTCAGTGCTCTTGCTTCCTGCCTACAAGTAGAAAGGGAAGTGTGTGCAGCCCACTGTGGGGACAGTACAGTGCTGGACTACAGAACACGGATCCAAACTTCAGGGTTGTTTTGAATCAACATCCTGATCAATCTTTAATGATTCAGCCTCGAGTTATTTGGATGAGTATGCTGAATCGGTCACTGGCTATGTTAGATTCTGTGTGGATAACTGGATCCCGGTATGGTCTTTTCGCTCCTACCCCGACCAGAAGCCCTGGATTAACAGCAAAATTTGCCTGTGATTGAGGGAGTCTACCACTGCTGTTAAATCAGGAGACAAGGAATGCTACAAAAAAAATCCAGTTATGAATTAAGGAGAGCCATCAAAGCCACTAAAAGACAATATAGGGACAAAATGGAAAATGACTACAATGACTGTGACTCGCGGTGCATGTGGAGGGGGCTGCAGGTAATTATGGACTGTAAATCTAAACCCAGTCTGGCTAGCAACACGTCTGCTTCCCTTCTGGATGACCTCAACAACTTTTATGCCCGATTTGCAGCTCAACTTGGACCCAGTGACAGCAGCACAGTGCCCACCTGATGAAGTCGATCTATAGGTGATAGAGGCTGATGTGAGTAAAACTTTTAAAAGGTTTAAGGCTCGTACAGCTGGTGGCCCAGATGGCATCCCTTCATGTGTCCTCAAGGCATGTGACACTGAGCCATCTCAGGTTTTTACTGACATTTTTAACCTGTCCCTGTCATTGTGTATGGTTCTACTGCGTTTTAAGACCATTGTGCCTGTCCCTAAGAAAGCACCTGCCTTGAGGACATTTAAGTGCTGGATGGCACAAAACTTCCTAAAGCTAAATGAAGGCAAATCTGAAGTTGTCCTGTTTGGCCCCCCTGACTCCATTAAAGTGTTTACCAACAGTCTTGGCAACCTGTCCACCTTTGTCAAACATCATATCAAAAACCTTGGTGTGATGTTTAATTCTGCCTTCAAGTTTGACAAGCAAGTTAATGCAGTAGTGAAAGCCAGTTTTCTTTCCAGCTTCATACTATTGCCAAATCAAGACGTTTCTCTCTTTTAAAGATCTTGAGAAAGTCATCCACACTTTGACATCCTCCTGCTTGGACTACTGCAACTCCATGTATATCGGGATTAGTCAGTCGTCCCTGTCCCGCCTGCAACTGGTCCAGAATGCCGCAGCCAGGCTCCTGACAGGTACCCAGGGGAGAGACCATATTACCCCTATACTGGCCTCTCTCCACTGGCTGCCTGTGTGATTCAGAATTGATTTTAAAGTTCTCCTGTTTGTATATAAAGCCCTAAATGGGCTGGCACCCTTCTGTATCGCAGACATTTTAACCCTCTATTCCAACTCCATGGCCCTCAGGTCGGCTGACTTGAGACTCCTGGCTCTCCCACGATCTAAACTTAAGCTCAGGGGTGACTGCCCCTAAACTGTGGAACAGCATCCCCGTCCCTATAAGATCTGCTCCCTCCATCGACTCTTTTAAGTCCCAGCTCAAAACTTAGTTTTATTCACTCGCATTTGAATCCTCCTGGTGTGGCTGATTTCTGGCTTGTGCCTGTGTCCATGTGTTGTTTATTCATGCCTATGAGCTATGTGCCTTGTTGTCCGTGTTGGTGTTTCTTGTATTTGTGTTTTAGCTACCTGCTCTGGTCTGTACAGCACTTTGGTCAATGTGGGTTTTTTTTTTAAATGTGCTCTACAAAACTTTTGACTTGACTGTCTCTTATATAATGATTACTGACCTGTTGCTTTAACCTCTGTTATTATGAAGTGCTTGGGAAGATTGGTTATATCATATGTAAAATGTGACATTCCTGCTACCCTTGACCCGTTACAGTTTGCCTACTGTTCCAGTAGATCTGTAGATGATGCTATCTCACTTGCTCTGCATGCTGCTTTAGTACACCTTGAAAAAAATGTCAGAATGTTGTTTATTGAGAATAGCTCAGCTTTTAATACATTTGTACCATCCAGATTGGTGATGGAACTCTTTGCCCAGTCTTGATCTGGGCATATCTATCTGTCATTGACTGTTTGATTTCCTGACACGCAGGCCCCAGACTGTGTGACTAGGTAAAAGATACTCACCCACATGAGTTCTTAGGACCGGCACACCTCAGGGCTGCTGTCTCAGTCCCCTATTGTTCAGTCTTTTTACACACGATTGTGTTGACAAATATAACAACAACAGCATCATTAAATTTGCAGATGACACCACAGTGATTGGACTAATAAACGACAGTGATGAGAGGACTTATAGGAGGGAAGTGGAAGATTTAACCATATGGTACCATGATAACAAGCTCTCTCTAAATGTCAATAAGACAAAATAAATCATTGTTGACTTTAGAAAGATCAGAGGAAATCACATTCTTGTTTCCATCAATGGGTCATCTGTTGAAATTGTGGACAGTTTTTGATTTCTTGGGTTTACGCATCAGACACCCGCACATAGTCTCTCAACAACAGCTGCATCCTAAAGAAGGCGCGATTGACTGTATTTTCTGATGTGTATCAATAGCTTTAGTATGAGTACCAAAACTCTTATCACAGTACCATTGAGAGTGTCTTGACAGGCTGTATCACAGCGTGGTCTGGCAACCTGACAGCTCAGAGCTACAGACTGCTTCAAAGGACTCTAAAGACAGCAGCAAAAATCATTGGCATGGATCTACCACAACTTCATAATATTTACAGCCCTCTCTGCATAATGAAAGCCCAAAACATCATTAAGGATCCATCAACATTCTCAAAGCAAACATCGCATCTGTAGTTCTCTTTCGTGGCATGAAAACATACTGCTGCTCACTAATCATCACCTCTCGTCTTAGCCTAGCTTCTATTACTCTTTCCCATAACTTCATGCTGTGGCTGATCAACTTTATACCTCTATAGTTACTAAAGCTCTGCACATCACCTTTATTCTTCAAAATCTACTACTACTGTTACTAGTATCACTACCACTGCTACTACTACTACTACTACTACTACTACTAATAATAATAATGATAATACAGTGACAGACATGGGTGTAAGTCCATTAATACTTTGAGGAGCATCCAGCACTTTACCTGTGCCCCCAACCATAGGGTTAGTGATTGTGTCAGGAAGGGCATCCAACATAAAATTCTGCCAAATCATTATGCAGATTGATAAGACCAGGAATGACATACTGGATCGGTTGAGGCCCGGATTAACCACGACCGCCATTGGTGCTGTGCCCTCACTCACAGGGTACTAATGGAAACTATGCACCCGTTAGGGAACATGGGAAAAGATGGAGGAGAGGAGGGGTACAAGCAAGACAGAAAAGAGAAGAGACAAGTTAAGGAGAAAGATTTTAGAATGACCACACTTAATGTTGGGGCAATGACAAGCAGAGGGAGAGAAATAGCCAACATGATGAACAGGAGAAGAATACAAGTGATGTGTATTCAGGCGACAAAGTGGAAAGGAAGCGAGGCAAGCGAGATTGGAGGAGATTATAAAATATACTACCATGGGACAGACAGTAAAATGAATAGTGTGGGAATAATCCTAGACAGAGATGTACAACAGAAGGTAATAGAAGTAAAGAGGGAATCGGATAGGCTGATTTGGATGAGGTTGAATTTGTATGGACATCTGGCAAATATCAGTTCATATGCACCACAGGTGGGTTGTGATGAGGAAGAAAATGGGAATTTCTGGAGACAACTGGACGATATAACTGCAGGTATACCAGGGGATGAAAAAGTTTTTATTTAAGCACGCTTGAATGGACACGCGGGAGAAGGAAATGGTGGCGATGAAGATGTCATGGGAAAATTCGGGTTTGGAATGAGAACTGCAGGTAGGGAGTCGATAATTGATTTTGCTACGAGGACTGATACGGCTATTGTTAATATATATTTCAAAAAGGGGGAAAATCATCCAGCAACCTACAAGAGTGGAGGCAGAACTACACAGATAGACCACATTTTACTTATCCTGTCACTGTGATCCATAAGGCGAGCTCTAATGGTAGTGAGAGTTCGACCGTGGTTGTCTGAAGTAAGACGGGTCGCATCAAGTGAAGCTTGAATTGGAGACAGATTGGTTGTCAGTTCAGTTGAGATGCTTGTTTGGAGCTTGTTTTGTTCAGAGATTAGAAGGGAGGCTGAAACAGGTTTCATATTTCCCATGTTTCCCAAACTTTCCGTGAGGCCTGTAGTGCTTCTAATCTCAGGAATTGATTTGTTTGTCCCTATAGGTCTGTAGCAGCTCGAGTGGCAATTGCGTTAGACAAGTGTGGGATCAAATAAAACAAGAAACAGTAATTTTTTTTTTTAAAGTAAAATAGGTAATTTGTTCGGGAGCAACTCCTCGCACATCTACTCTGTCATACACCCCCTCTTGCACGCCCACGGGAGGCCGGTGTGTTATGCAGCTACTAGTTTGTTTGGCTTTTATAATAGAAAAGTATGGCCATTGGTATATATATATTAGAGGTGCTATATACAATATTTAGCACCAGCATCTCAAACCAAACCTCCCCCCTCCCTTCGTATTTCGTTGGGTGCGGTTGGAATATTGATTTTTACAGTATAGAGTTAGCTTGTTAACATCAGTAACGCATTCAGCTCGGTAAGTATTACGTGGCCTAAATCCATGTTACGTAATTATTAGCTTGCTGGCTATCCTGCTAACGCTAGTTACCTCACATGCACTAACATGCACTCGTGATGCACTGACACGCACACGAGGCCGGACCGGCTTCCAAACAAACGAGAGAAACGAGGATTACAACGCACACCGAGGGAGTGGGGCTGTATTCTCTGCTCAGGGTGCCACCATCTCTTTACATGATAGATATTTGTTTGCTGCTGTATTAATGTTCGAAATCAAACATTAATTATTTAGTTTAAACATTAAATAATTTAAACATGAATTAATGTTCGAAATGTTCGTATAAAGTACCTTTAACTGTCCTTTCATTCCAAAATAGATCCGGTTTTAAGAGTAACTGCCCGTAAGGGACACTCAAAGAAATGAAGAAAGGAAGGCATCATTTCATTGGTCAACACTACACCTGGCATTGTGTGTGTTGGGGAATTTTGACAGGGTTTTTTTTTTTGGGGGGGGGGGCTTTTTCTCCCCAATTGGACTTGGCCATTTACCCCACTCTTCCAAACTGTCCCGGTCGCTGCTCCACCCCCTCTACTGATCCGGGGAGGGCTGGAGACTACCGCATGTCTCCTCTGATACTTGTGGAGTCGCCAGCCGCTTCTTCTCACCTGACAGTGAGACGTTTCACCAGGGGGATGTAGCGCATGGGAGGATCACACCATTCCCCCAAGTTCCCCCTCCCCCTTGAACAGGTGCCCCGACCGACCAGAGGAAGCGCTATTTCAGCGACCAGGACATGTACCCACATCCGGCTTCCTACCCGCAGACACGGCCGATTGTGTCTGTTGGGATGCCTGACCAAGCCGCAGCAAGGCTTGATTACGGACCGGGCATGCCAGGTGAGTGCCCCGGGGCCCCAGACCACGAGGGGCCCCAAAAGGTCAGGGGTCTTCTGTTTGCGTATAGTAGGGATCCCAATCATACATTACAAGGGACGTTTGTTCCAACCCTGCCTCGCGATGCAGGGCCCAAGCTAGTCTGTACTGATGCAGGGCCCCAAGCTACAAAGTCTCTATTGATTAAGAGAGCAACATGTGCCTCGTGTTTACATTGTAGTGCTGAGAGTGCAACAAAGTCTGACATAGCGCAAACCCGATGCTTATGATCAAATTCATTGTTTCATTGTGTATAGTTAAACAAATGTGCTAGCTAGAATGCCCATACTGACAAATGATTAAACAGATAGTTTTACTAAAATATGCCCATATTTCACTAAATTATTTGCTCTGAAACAAACATTTATTTCCTGTTGGTAAGCCGTTGTAAGTGGGAAGGCGGCTTCGCAATGTTTGCAATGCTGTGAGCTGCTATTCTCATCTCTGTTTGTTTTGTGATTCAAAATTGTGTTGTACTTTGTAGTCGCCATCCGAATCCCATGCAGATTGGCATAGCGTCGACTACCATGTTGGGTATTTTCATTCGTTTTACATTTAACAATGTTGAGTATTGTTTGCGTAGCCTATCTGACAGGGCGGGGGGGGGGGTAATGGACGTGCATGTCCCGGGGCCCCCTAGTGGGTTAATCTGGCCATGAGCCAGATGTAACACGGGGATTCGATCCAGCGGTCTCCGTGTTGGTAGAATGGAAGAGACCGCTACACTACCTGGCATTCTATTGGTTGGGGAATGTTGGCAGGGTTACTGCACAAAGTATCCGAGAGCAGAGCAGAAATCCGAAAGATGTTTCCCAAGCGCACAAAAGCAGCCTGAGAGCTAGTGATGGGAATTCCTGCTTTTTTTTAGTGAGCCAGATCATTTGGCTCAGCTCAGCAATAAGAGCCAGCTCTTTCAGCTCTCAAACGCCTCTTCACTTAGTACCGCTTCTGGCTTTTATAATTCAGCCAAACTTGGCAATATTTTGACCTATGATTGATATGTGTGCACATAATACCGCTTAAATTATTCAGTGTAATTATACAAAATTCCAGAATACCAGAATTGTACATTATGTTTAGTCTAAAAATCTTAAATAATTTAACAACAGCATACACTATTACACATATATTGAATGTTTTATTTATATTTAACTATGTTTTGTATGTTGGCAACTGGCACAACATAATTAAGTATCACCGTGCTTGGCTCTTAATGCTATTACAGTGACGTTTTTGGATCATATTTAACAAATATGTTGTAGGCCCATCCTTTATTCTGTCCTGCGTTAATTAAAAGAGAATTCAGCTCGCAGATCGTTCACTTAAAGGAGCCGAGTGCAAGAAAGGCTGAAGCTGGTGTGCAGGAAATCTGTGCAAGCAACGATATATCTGAGTGCAAGCGTACAGTTTGAGCAGAAGCAGTGCGCAAGCAGGGTCTGTTCGAGTGCAAGGGCGGGGTTTTGAAGGAAAGCATTAAAAAAAAAATCTGACCTTGAAATCTATAAGTCACGCTCCAAATTGAAAGACCTCGCTCTTGAATAAAGATGGGGGAAAAAAAGCCCCATACTAAAACATGCCCTCTTAAACCATGCAGTAAACTGATTCAGTGACCATCTAATACTACATGACTGTGTGCAATGAGGACTTGCAACTTTAGGATTTCACACCACACATAACTGTTTGGCTACCAAGCCATGTTAAGATACCTGTTCAGCTCACGTTTATTTACGTATCCCCTCTGGTTTAACAATTTCCAGTGCACTGACTGTAACTACAGACAGATATATTTACCATTGCTTCATTTAGGCAGAATAAGTTAAATGCTATAGTTTAACTGCTCCTTAACATTAGTGGTTTTGCACTGATAAACATGGCATTATCTAACTTTGTGGGTAACCAAATTTAGCAATAGATGGCATTATAATCTGCTGTAAGCAATGTTGCCAGGTAATTTTTAGAAGTGACGAGGGAGAAATGGGAGTCAGCCCTGTGGGCTAGCTGTCGACTAGATTAGCTATCGGTTAAGGTTAGGTCAAGGTAAGCCTTGGGTTAAGGTTAGGGTTAAATAGAGGTTAAGTGACGTTAAGGTAGGTTAGGTTAAATTGGGTAAATTCAATGAAATAAGGTTGAGGGAACATAGGGATTAGGGAACATAGGCACGCTCCCGGAGAAATGATTGGACCATTGTTTGTCTACTCACTAGAACTGCCCCACTGTTTCATAAATAAACCTACAATCAAGTTTGTCAACAGCTTAGCCTACACCACTCAACTACCATAACATCTTTATGTATACTATATAAAGCAAGAGTTTATGTTTGTATGTTCGCTTAAAACTCCAGAAATACTCAATGTAGAACAAAAAGAAAGGTGTCTTGAGAATCAGCACTTTCCAAGGATTGCACCGTTCAAAAGAAAAAATTCAAAAACCAAGTAAAAATGTTGATTTCTTTGCAAAATTGAGTTTATTTTGTGGCGATTTGCGGCGGCGGTGGCGGATTTGCAGCAATTAGCACACACATTGGTAACGAAGCTTGATGAATGGATTAAAAATTATGACATTTGATCATTTTCGTTAATAACATTCACTTATTCGACATTCATTTATCACATTATCATATCATAAATGATCCCATGTTTCATCATCGCTTATACCGTAAAGATCCGATCGTGTTGGTTGTTTTGGTGAGAACATTCTCCCCAGGCAACACCGGGTACCTCTGCTAGTTAAACATCATTTTGATGTTTGACGGTACCGGCTTTCACATTATTGCAGCGAAACCAGGCATGGCTGACATGAACGGTGTCAGGCTTATTTAGGTTAAGAGAAGTAATGGGGGATATTTATCATTATTTAAGTAATGTATTTCACGTGACAATTATCTTCTTACCATGAACACAGATGATCTCCGTCGTGAGCCATTCTGCTCGGGTCAGCTAATTGTTGTGATTTGTGGCGTTCCAAACAAGTGTGTTGCCAAAAGTGAAGTTGCAACCTACACAATGACAACACTCATTAGATGGTTGAAGCATCCGTCTCTCGCCCCTCTGTTTCTTAATTGTCATTTATCGGCCGTTATAAATGCAGAAACAGAATTATCTGCAATTAGCTCATATCGGCCGATAATATCGGCAGATTCGGCACACCGATGTTTTGGTTGGACTGTACTCATGAATATAGCAAAGGCAGCGCTTGGCATACACACATTCAGACAGAGACACATGCACAGCTGTGTGTGCTAGCAGAGCATATATCCACCACATGGATAAAGGTGTTATGTACAGCTTAACACATTCTTCCCAGCACTAGAGCTCACTTCATATTAGTGAGCAGTTTTGACTTAGGATTTCAACATTTCACTAGTTCAACTGTTTTTCCTCCTTATCACTGCTAAACTCTGTTTTTACCTTATCTGGTTGTACTGCCTGTATGTGCTAGGAAACAAGGTGCCATTGGCACCTATTCTATATTATTCACCTTATTTATTCCGTTTGCTTGTTCTGTTTGTGAAACACTTGGGTGCAGAACTTGTTTTTGTTTTACAAAGTGCTATATAAATGAAATCAACATGAAGCGCCGATAATTTTTCAGCACCTTCTTGCCCCATTTGCATTTCCACAAGCGTTTCCCCTGGAAGGTAAGAAACAGAGAAGGCCCGCTGTGGTAGCGAGGTGTCACCCTTTTCCACCCTGAAAAGTCTGTGATCTCTGCTGAGCTACTTTGATGCACAAGGACTCCAGAAAAACAACTCCATGCATCAAACTTAGAGATTAGAATTGATGTGATTCGAACGTCAATACAATAGCAGTTTGAAGACGCACCGTACAGAGGGGCTCGCATTCTCCGTTTTGAAGTAGAACGTCTCGCTTTTTGAACACGAGCTATATTCGATATTTTGCATTGCGCAGACATTTTCAATTACTGGTACCCAATAAAGACTGTTTTATTGATCGACACCCATTCCGTAGCCTTCAGTTTGTAAAATGCATAGAAATAGACGTGTCAGTGAAGACCTGGATTGCGGATCATACTCTCAACCAAAAAAAAAAAAAAAGAAATTGTTTTTCTTCTGATTTCAAACAGAATTCATCTGTCCCATCTATCTCTCTACAACTGTAAAACCGTGTCAAAGGGGAACTGGTTTTGTTTTATCTGTTTCTTCAGCTCATTCCTCATATATGAAGACCATATTTACACCTGTCATCAACATGCGGCTCTGGATTGTGTCTAGATATGATTTATTGTATTCATAGCAGACAACATGCGTCTTCGTTGTTCACGTTTCAAATTTCAGTTGCTCTGTCCTGCATAAAAAGCAGATAAGGGGCACTGTTAATTATTTTTTTTTTGTAATTTGCTGAAATGGATTAAGAAGTGGTCTCAAAATAGTTGATACGAGTGTAGAGGAAAAGGCAGTTGTGTGTAGTTGTGAGTTGTGTCAATCTTAGTTAGCAGTTCCACCGCTGTCCACTTGGATTAGGCTGTAAACAAAATTTGATATACTTTGTAACAAGCGATTAAATAAATGGCCACTAAAATGAATCAGGATTCTTTTTCTCTACCACGAGATATTCGGGAACTGTGACGCTTAACATGAAGAGACCAGGGACAGCTAGTGTGGCACAACTGTGGTATGACTAATCAGCTGAGAAACGGTGAGAGTATGCAGAGATGATAATAATACTCATAAAAAAAACCTTTGTCACTGCAAACAATCGTTTTCAGTGTGTCCCTGACCCTGATCCCCTCTGGAGGTGGTTTGTGTAATCGCATCACAGTGCATCCTCAATGCACTGGGTTCATTCACGCCTGCATTGTCATGAGGCTTGACCCCTATCCAAAGTAAGACACATGTTAATGCCAGATGTGAAGGTGGCCGCTGAATCCTTTGCTTGCTTGCTTGGAGTTTCATGGCTTTATTTCGGCGGGTAATCCGTATGCTATGCTGGTGTCTCGGCTCAAATCGGGGCATAGGGGCAGCTGGTGCTAATAGGACGTGCTGATCTTCCAAATAAGGGCCACGCTACAACTGGAACAGAGGGCTTGGCCTGTAATATATACCACTGACTACGATCCACTCATACTGCCGTGGGCCAAAACACAGCGCAGCAACCACTGAAGATATGCGTGGAGAGAAATGCATGCGCACAAACATGTGCCCACTTCCCATGCATGAACACGTGTGCATACACACCATTTAACTGCTTCCCACTACACTTTCTACCTAACCACATATTGCTCCAGTCTTTCCCTACCTTACATTTTTCCATTGAGAGACTCACCCCCCCTTTATAATGTGATGAAGTAGAGATGGGATATATTTAACAGAGCTGAAGCATCTTCCTTGCGGAAAAATAAATGTCAGTCGGTATTCAGGCGTCATGCACCTGTCTAACATAGAGGTCAGGGAGGGATGATTAAACCTAATAGATCAGACAGTTCAGATGAGCAGCCGTAAAGAGAAGGCTCTAAATGTTATAGTGTGTGTATATATATATATATACACTACCGTTCAAAAGTTTGGGATCACCCAAACAATTTCGTGTTTTCCATGAAAAGTCACACTTATTCACCACCATATGTTGTGAAATGAATAGAAAATAGAGTCAAGACATTGACAAGGTTAGAAATAATGATTTGTATTTGAAATAAGATTTTTTTTACATCAAACTTTGCTTTCGTCAAAGAATCCTCCATTTGCAGCAATTACAGCATTGCAGACCTTTGGCATTCTAGCTGTTAATTTGTTGAGGTAATCTGGAGAAATTGCACCCCACGCTTCCAGAAGCAGCTCCCACAAGTTGGATTGGTTGGATGGGCACTTCTTTGAGCAGATTGAGTTTCTGGAGCATCACATTTGTGGGGTCAATTAAACGCTCAAAATGGCCAGAAAAAGAGAACTTTCATCTGAAACTCGACAGTCTATTCTTGTTCTTAGAAATGAAGGCTATTCCATGCGAGAAATTGCTAAGAAATTGAAGATTTCCTACACCGGTGTGTACTACTCCCTTCAGAGGACAGCACAAACAGGCTCTAACAGGTACTATTTAATGAAGATGCCAGTTGGGGACCTGTGAGGCGTCTGTTTCTCAAACTAGAGACTCTAATGTACTTATCTTCTTGCTCAGTTGTGCAACGCGGCCTCCCACTTCTTTTTCTACTCTGGTTAAAGCCAACAGGACACTAATAGCCTTCATCAAGAACTCAATGCAGCAGTGCGGGGGGGGGGGGGGGGCTAGAGGCCAACTCAAAGACAATCACTCAGGTAATCATCAAATGTGGCATACACCAGGGTGATGCACTATCCCTGCTGCTGTTCTGTATAGGCCTGAAGCCCCTCAGTCAGATCACCACAAAGAGTGGATATGGATACAGGTTCAAAAGTAGAGTTACCATCAGCCACCTCCTATACATGGATGGCATCAAGCTGTATGCCAGGAATGAGCGAGACATTGACTCGCTGATCCGCCTCACCAGGATCTACAGCGACCACATCGGGATGTGGTTCGGACTGGACAAGCGCGGTCGAATGATGGCGAAAAGAGGAAAGGTGGTGAGCGTTGAAGGAGTTGAATTACCAGATGGCAGGATAACAGACCTACAGGACAGTTACAAGTCCAAGCTCTGGTAGAGGACCTGAGCTTGATGGAGACACACCATCTGAAAATGGGTGAGGGAGATTTTCTATATAAACAGTAAAAAAGTAAAGTAGTACATACAAATCACAATATAGTATATGTGTGGGAGAGTGGCTGTCCATGGGGAGCTGCGGGGGCAGGGGGCCTGTTGAGTGCAACAGGGAAGAAACTTCTTATGGTGTGAGGTTTTGATCCTGATGGACCTCAGCCTCCTGCCAGAGGGCAGAGTCTCAAAAAGGTGGTGTCCAGGGTGGGAGGGACGGGCGACAGTCTTCCCTGCCCACGTCCAGGTCCTGGAGGCGGCAGCCGATCACCTTCGCAGAGCAAATGATGCACTGCAGCCTACCCTGGTCTATGGCGGTAGCAGCAGTATAGCAGATGAGGTTAGGATCGACTCGATGGAGGTGCAGAAATTCACCCTCATTGTCTGTGGCAAGTTGAATTTCTTCAGCTGCCACAGGAAGTGCATCCTCTGTTGTGCTTTATTGATGAGGGAGCCGGTGGAAATCAGAAAAAGGAAACACGTTTAGATTGATTTTGGCAAATGTAATCACACGCAATTTAAAGAAAAACCATTATGTTCACAAAAATCCCTTATGCAATTTACAACTGGAGCGGTTTTGCAAATTGTTTCATCCAGGGCTGCAAGGCCAAACCCAGTTGGACTCAAGACAATCCTCTATATATTCATCAATGCAGTATTCCCCTTTTCCAGTCGTCATTAACGGTCCTACTAATGACCAAATGTAACAGACGATACACGTCAACATTCAACATTATTTTAGTTACATTGTTTCATTGACTCAAAAACATGACAAAATGTTACCAGTTCTTGATTTTTATAGAAAATATGATCACAAATAAATGTGCTTCCGTTTCTCTGTCTTCAAATGAAATGTATTTATAGTAGCATCCCGCAACCCACCCGCTCCCCAGCTGTGACCCATTTGTGGGTTGTGACCCATAGTTTGAAAACCTCTGGTATACACTTATGGTCACGACTGATTTGTTAAATGCACCACACAACATGCTGCTGCACAGCTGCGTTATCCGTCAGAAGTGTATTCACAATAGAGCCCTGGACAGAGATCGTGACGCACTTCATGATATAACTGATATTACCCTGGCCGTTCCCAAGTACATGACTGATGTCTCGGGACTACTGATGCAAAGGCATACAGTGAACACTAATCAACACGTGACACTAATCAATAGAAAGTGGGCTAACATATTCCAGAATACATGTCAAAGAATGAAAAAAGAGCTATAGATAGATAGAGGTAAATAGGAGTAAATGCTTGTTGTTTGTGTGTTGTTCCATTGCCAGTGTGGTAATGATGGCTCGAGCTGATGACCAGATTCAGCCCAGATGCCCTAATTAAATGGCTGATAGGCCACAGCTGTGCAGGCTGCGGCACAGCCCTCTAGCGATGGTCCTCATTCAGGTCCTCAGTAGTGCTGGCTTTTCTGTGTAGTTCATTACATTCACCTGTTGTTCCAGCTATAAAAAAAAAGAAGTATGGCCAGTATGGGAGCTCGGAGTAGAGCCGCATGCTCTTCGCATCGAAAGGAGCCAGTTGAGGTGGTTCAGGCGTCTGGTTAGGATGCCTCCTGGGGCGCCTTAGTTTGGGGATTTTCCGGACACGTCCAACTTGGGGGGAGACCCCGGCGTAGACCCAGAACTCACTGGAGGGACTACATGTCCAATCTGGTCTGGGGACGCCTTGGGATCCCCCAGGAGGAGCTGGAGGGCGTTGCTGGGCAGAGGGACGTCTGGAGTGCCCTACTTGGCTTGCTGCCACCGCGACCCGACCCCGGAGAAGCGGCTGAAAGGGAGATGAGATGAGAGATGGAACACGTGACACAACAGGTGACTATATTGGACTACTGTATCTAGCCAAAACAAAACCAGCAGTACTGGGGGCACCTGAGGACCTGAATGAGAGCAGCTGCTCTTAAGTGGTTTCTTAGATTGATTGCTGAATGTAGGATTCCGTATCAAGCCCGATTTCGCCTCTATGGAAAAATAAACGGGTTTAAAAAGATCACCTCTTATGCCACATCTCTTCATCTGGTGGGTTTGAAGTTGCTGTGAAATAGTTAGGGGCTAGTGATCAATGTGCAGTCCACCCATCCATCAATCTATTATCCAAGCCGCTTATCCCAGCCGGGGTCGTGGGGTTGCTGGAGCCTATCCCAGCAGTCATTGGGTGGCAGGCCAACCCTTTGTATTTATTATATAAAATCAGCAAATATATGTACAAAAATAATAATCTCATCAAAAACAAAACGCCTGTTAGAACTGCCAACAAACATGCCTTGTTTTGGCACAGGCTAGATTCCAGCCAGACGTCCTGGGTTTTGATGTGCAGACAATGTTAAAGCTGCTTGAGGCGTTGCTGTGATCGGGCTTTCTGATGCATTTGCGAGGCGCACGTCTGTGGTCCCCTAGCACTTATACTGTTATTTCCTAATGATAAATACTTACCTGCTAATGGCGAAAAAGAACACTAAATGATACATAATCACACTTACCTTGGTTAATCCTGTTGTAGAGTAATGGTATGGGTTATTACAGAAGAGTCCACTAGGCGGCGATGCTGTTACGCTGTTCAGAGTGTATGTTCCGTAACCGTAAAAGAAGAACTACCGGCGTCGGCAAGCTCGGCGTTGATACAACGCAAGGCGTGAATGTGACGTGTAATGGTGCCGCGCTTTAAGTCAGTAAAATGTTGAAACGAAGTTTGAGATCCATTCTTCATAAGATACAACAACGTCGACGAGCTTTAAATTGAAAAAGAGCCCGTTATTTTTGACTTATTTTTTTTTTAATCAGTTACAATCCACTACCATGGTAATGTAACCGGTTATTTTCTTGCCCGGTGCGGGATTCGATACGACGTGTACTGCACCACAAGGCGACATCGCTAAAGGGTCAGACCCGTTAGCTGGGGGCTAACGTGTCTTATTAGTAGTTATGTCACGACCAATATCTTGTAGCCAGACCTCTGGTTAGTTTTCTAAGGTGGTCTGGCTCTGATATTCCAGCGAATTAGTGGGGCATCCCCGAGAAGCGTCGCCACAAGCGGGACGCGAACCCGGATGTCCCGCACCGCGGGCGACAACGTTAACCAGCCGACTAAAGGGTCCAACCCGTTAGCCAAGAGGCTAACGTGTCTACTTATTCGTGTACGTTGTGGAGTTAGAAAACAACGAGACAGGAGACGTGAGAGTAGACGTAGTCGAGGTAGTTTACTAGCTCCAACTTTGCATGTCATACGTTCGACAACGACACTGAACTGACTGTGAACCGGAAGCGGAAGTGCATTATCTGACCCCTCGCCTCTTCCCTTAAAGGTACACCGTCCTCTTAGGTGAATGTCTCTCGATATATAGATGTGGGTCACCACAACGTCACAATATTAATCAACGAGTGGCCCGCTTATGTTGCCTGATCGTCTTAAATTACTTGGCTTGCTCAGCGCTGAATGCACACCAACAGTGACTTGATAATGAAAAGAAACGTGAACGACATGAGCAATGTTTAGAAAAAATCACAGTCACTAGCTCAATATTCCCACTAGCACTTAACTGGGATTTTTCCCCCTTTTTCTAGAGTATATTTATTCATCATCCCTGTAGTCATAGTGTCTCGCTCAAATTCCGATTTAAGGGTATGACAAAATGCGAACTGCTGGGGCTTCTCTTCTCTCTCGTGTTTTTTTTATTTGCATAGTGGTGCCTTTTAGACCATGAGATGCTTATTGGCCGTGACATTTGCTTATGTCTCTTATGCCAAACGTCGCACAGGTTATGACGTATTCTCGTCACCCGGCGGTGACTGCTCCGCCAGAGCGGAAAGGAGGAACAAATACTCCGAGTTCTGGTGTTGAGATGGCAGTTTCAAAACGACTCCTGGGGAGTGTGTACCGATAAAAGTAATGTAGTCTGAATCTTCAACATTTCCAATTTAAGGACAGGACTATTTGCCGATGGGCTCTAAATGTCCCTTTCATTTTTCCATAGAAGATGAAGGATCTGGATGTGCTCCGAAGGATACAGACCGATGTCGTCATTTATAGAGGCCTGTTGAGGGAGCTGGCACTGGTCCCCAAACTTACAAAAAGTGCCTTTGTCTTTATTTCCCAGCAGCACAGCATGTGTCAGTGAAAATATTAAAATCTTTTCATAGCTTGGACTTTAACCGTCATCACTGAGTCTGCCTTCTCCTGTCTCTCATACCTGCGTTTTATTTATTTCACCATCAGTGCCTCTACGTCTCAGTATCATCCGATCGAGTGGTTCCCAACTTCAGACCTCAAGGATTCCAGTTACCGCTTGTTTTCTATTCTGCTAGGTAATTTACATTCACCAGTTGTGTCAGGTATTTCGGTTGTCTTATTAGCAGTGGTGACCAAATTGTTCATGCATACACCATACTTAGTTTGCAGTGCATACTGCATTCCTTCTCCTGGATCGCCACCTTGACGTGGTGGAGAAGCTTGCATGTACTAATGATCCCGAGAGCTATGCCGTCCTCAGCTTGGCTCCTAGTTTAGTTTATTGTTTATTTGACAGGGACAACGCACAATTTTACAATTGCACCAGAGTTAGCTGGCAGCTAATTTGCATCTGCAGTCCCTGGGCAGGCAAACAAACAATTAATACAGAAGTAAAAAAAAAACATAACAATGCATGACAAAACTATTGGACAGGCAGACAAAGAACAATCGAGACAAAATAAAAACATGACAATACTTCAGAAAACCAATCTCGAAAGTTATAAATACAATCTGATCTATTTAAAACCGTGGGTATAAATAGTAATCTGGCCTGTATGACAACAACATAATATATATGAATTTCATTTATTCAGCAACTATAAATAGTAAATTGACCTGAAACGTCAGTAAATGACAATCTGATCTAAACTATGGCAACAGCTATAAAAATCAATCTGGCCTCTTCAATGGCAGGAAATGTAAATTACACACAGTCTAGTAGGGTCACCCAAGGCAGATAGGTCAAGGGGGAGGTTTCAGATGAAGCGTGAGCCAACCAAGACCTCAATGGTGGAACTGGTGGAAGATGTCTCCAGGTCACAACGGCAGTTGAAGGTGGATGAAGGCTGCAACAGAGGGTGGTCCCCAATCGTCTTGGTTCTCCATGTCATTGGACTCTGGACTCTGGCCACCTCCTATCAAGGACCGTGTGGTGGCTGCAGGCGCATCAGCCACTCCACGTAAAACGCTGTCACGCACAGGCGTCCTAAAGGACAGTCATAACTCGACCCCGAGTGACCGCCGATGATGATGCTGCATTCGTTGTGGCATACTATTCATTACATAGAAAGCAGCTTTTACAGCTAAGTACGTGAGGCCGGGATCAGGCTACAGGAGTTGAGCTCGATTTCGACCCTCCTCCTCGATGACCTATGACCTTGGGCAAGATCGTGAAAGGTAGCATATGATGATTGGCCGGAGTCATACTTGTAGTGTTGCCAGTGACACGACAAGAATTTATGGCACTGTGATCATGAACTTATCAAAAATATTCAATGTCAGCTGCAGCTCCTTTTGCTTCGTTGTCTGCCATATTGCTTTGGAAAAGCCTTTCCCTGGCTGGTCAGTTCCACGGGGCGCGAACAATGAGATGGATTTGACTGTTTGGTGGCCATTAGCTCCATAGTTGATGTTTTTTTTTGTCTATGTAACATTTAAACGAATAGCTTTCACATAATACATTTGTACACTAACATTACCCATACTAAAATTTGCAAATGTGCATGTATGTAGTTTGAAGAATTCCCTCGGACAGAGCGAGGGATGGTTTAGATCTGGTGCGGCCTGTGAACATAACAGCCCACCAGGCAGAATAGCAAGCAGGTAACACTGAGGGGCTTGGAAACCGCTGGTCTACCCTATTTATCTCTGTACCTGCTCTGTCAGTGTCTCCCGTGTTACATGTGATTAATCTTTACCCTTACAAGTCCTTTTTCTCCCAGTTTCTTTCACATCATTACTCTCCATCTCTCTGTCTCTCTCTCTCTCTCTCCCTCCTAGCCATGATGAGCTATTGCCGACATGCAGTTTAGTTATTAGACCTGAATCAATTAGTGCTCGAGTGAAATAATTATGGGTCACAAATAGTTAATGGCTGTACTTAGGGTTGTTTTATTCACTTAGTCATCATTTACAACCACTTATTACAATAATCTAATATAAAACGTTTATCTAGAATAAACAGAGTATAGCACAGCCAATGTAAACTAAATTAAAACATTCTTTCATTCATTATCCGAACCGCTTGTCCTGCTCTCAGGGTCGCGGGGATGCTGGAGCCTATCCCAGCAGTCATTGGGCAGCAGGCGGGGAGTCACCCTGAACAGGCTGCCAGGCCATCAGAAATAATAAATGCCATTTGTATTTATTATTGCATTATATATATATAATTGTATAATATATATAATATTAATACAATGTAATATAATATAACTATATCATTGCATATAACTGAAACAAAGTGAAAACATGATACAAACTTCTTTTTTTTTTTTAAGTAATTTACCAGAGAAAAATGGGATGGCAAAGTTGACCTTGTTGAGCAGGTCAGTGGGGGAAAAAAAGCAATTCAACTTTAGTCATCATATTATATTGAAGAACAACCAGAAGAGCCCATCAGGCTGCGCTCCAGTCAGAGGATAAACAATATAGCTGATGCTAGTGGAAGACATGCCTTAAAAATGTTACAATTTCATTTAGCAGACACTTTTATCCAAAGCGACATATGTCTGAGAGTTAATGCAGCAAAAGCAAGAATCTAGTCAGGAGACAACGACACAAGTGCCAAAAAATTAGGTTCAAGTCCGATAGGACATAGGTGTCAACAAATTGTGCACAAAGGCAATGCATAGGCTGCATAGAAACGTTTATTTATTGATACCATCAAGTGTGGAGGTTTTCTTGAACGAGCTGGGTCTTTAGCTTCTTAAAGATGGAGAGGGACTCTCCATTGAGTGGTCTTCTTACAAAGAATTAAAATAATCCTTATATTGCACTGACAGATGATGAAGTAAAGCCAGACTTAGGATGAGTTGGAACTTGTGTAATATTTTATATTTCGTCATCGTCCCATTAGGTGGTGTCAGTCACTGTGTTGTTGGCACAGATGTGAAGAGGTCTGGGGGCTCTGGGACTGGGGTACCGCCCCTGCAGGTGAAGCTGGTTTGAACTGGACATGAGTGCTGGGATAAAACAGAAGCTTAGCGATGAAACGACCCTGCTCTGATGGTTTACTGATCCATGTAAAGCTGCGGTCAGGGGCATCTCGCGTTTTACCCGCTCTGCTTTGGTACCAGACTCCCGGACAGGAGTTGGGCCCTGAATCCTGACCATAAAGTCAGAAATCTGTGAATGAAGTCAGAATTTTGGGCAAAGGCCAGGATTCATTTTGTTCTCTGGCCAAAGTTAGCATTATCTTTTGTTTTTTTCACAGTGGCTTTATCTCGAACCATGGTAAAGAAATGTTCATAAATTATAACAACCGGGGTAACACCGAGGCGGTCTGACAGGACGCGGAAGCGGGGCAGGCTAAGCTAACTGCTAGCCCATGCGGACCGGCAGCTCCGACAGTCATCCTGGCTGGCGGCGTTTTGGACAGTGAACATTTTTTTTGGATATGTTGGATATATGTGTTTTTGTGTTTTTGATTTTGTGTTGCACTGCTGTGGGCTGGGGGAAATGATATGTCATTGCAAATACACTCCTGTTTCCTGATAAATGAGAAAGCGGAGAAAGAGGCTCACAAAAGTTGACGACAAACACAATTGTGACGCTCCAAATATTTGATCACAGAAATCATAAAGAAATCCTACTTTCAAGAAGCATTTTTTAAGTCATGTCCTTCAGGTTTCGTGTTGCCCAAAAATGTTTGAAATTCCTTTCGTCACTGGAATTTGTAGACTATCGGGGTGTTTGCTTTGTGTTGGTGCTTTTCCATCATTGTCTAACCCCCGTGCAGTGTCGAGGCGTTTTTAATGGGACTTAATCATATTTAGCACCTCATCAGCTGGCATTTTCCTGCCCATGAGAGCGAGTATTTATCAATGTAATGACAGCAACAGCAATTAGTTAGCAACCATGTACACACACACACACACACAAAGGGCTTGGTTATTGACAGTTTATTGTCTGTGCCTCCACAATTGTCTATTTTTTTTTAAGACCCCCCCCCCTTTTTTTTTTTCTCACCAATTGTATCCGGCCAATTACCCCACTCATCCGAGCCATCTCTGCTCCACCCCCTCTGCTGATCCTGGGAGGGCTGCAGACTACCACATGCCTCCTCCAATACATGTGGAGTCACCAGCCGCTTCTTTTCACCTGACAGTGAGGAGTTTCACCAGGGGGACGTAGCGCGTGGGAGGATCACGCTATTTCCCCCAGAACAGGCACCCCGACCAGAGGAGGCGCTAGTGCAGCGACCAGGACACATATCCACATCCGGCTTCCCACCCACAGACACGGCCAATTATGTCTGTAGGGATGCCCAACCAAGCCGGAGGTAACCCGGGGGATTCGAACCAGCGATCCCCGTGTTGGTAAGCAACAGAATAGACCGCTACACTACCCGGACGCCGCAGTTATCATTTTTTGATGGTTGCCAAACCGACTCAGTTATTTGTCCATTTCTCATGGGGTTTCAGCCACCGTGGGAAGGCAAGTACTGTAGGTGAATGTTTTTATGTCAAAGCACGGAAAGAATTTGCTGTTGCTACTTCACCTCATGCCACACCTTTATCATGCCAGGTCCACTGTGCAGTGTATGCTGCAGGCCCTTGTATCGAGTATCAAACTCATCTCATTTGAGATTCCCACAACTGGCTCTCATTTGATGGCCGTGAAAGCAGAATCATAGCAGGTTGGGCAATTTCCCATTGATGCTTTCCTACGGCATCCGGCAGTAATCCACTTCTAATCTCCTGTGTGGATGTACACAAACATGCCCTCTTCTCAGGACTGTGTGTTGTGGCCATCTGTGTTGGGTTTTTTTGTTGTTGTTTTTTTGACACGATAATGTCTTTCAGCGGGGTGTGGTTCAGAGAGTCACCTGTCAGAAAGAATGAGGCAGAGGAAGAGGGGAAGATGCTGAGAGGGAGGGACAGATGGAAACAAAGAGGACGAGATGGACAGCTGTCTTGCTGCTAAGTCAGCCGACACACACACACACACACACACACACTTGCCTGCCCCTCTCTATTTCTTGAGTGATTGAAGGAGGGATGGTCGTAGAATTTCAATTCCAGCCCCTCAGGTCCACAGCGAGGGTGCTGATCAGAGTCCTCTACACCCCCCCATTGGTATGCCAAACACACTGCTTCCTCACCGCAGATAATGGAGCATGGGAAATAGCTGTAGTAGTGAGAGGATACAGTATGTCTGCATATAGATATAAATATTATTTAGATATAAACATAAACACATTATATATTCGCAGACAAGATTTAAAGAGCAACACAGAGCGGGCGGATGACGGACTCATCATCATGTAAGCCTTTTGCACTAGTTATTTATTACCTTTCCTGTTGGGTAAAAGGAGTCAGCCCAGGAACTAAAGTGGAAACGGATAAAACCATATATGCAGGTAATATAGTTGCATCGGGGCCCGCAACAGTTTAGGGCCCACGTGCACAGACCCCTCTTTATCTCACCACTATCGTATCAAAGATCTCGAGCACTGAGTCTATGGTATACAGTATGTTCAAAAATGTGCAAAGTGTGTAATTATGGACATGCGTACTACTGTGTAGCAAAACCCAGCTAGCTAGCTAGCTGGTGAAGCGTCAGGACTTCACACAGCTAAAAGCTCAGAGAGTTCACCTGTGATGTAAGTAGAACTTACTTATTCTTTATCTGGGTAATAATCAACCTACACGCTTGTGTTTTGTGTTTATAAGGCCCATGTGCAGACGTGAATAATGTTGTCTACATGCAGGTGCGCCATCACAGATAATGTTTTCATCCATTATGTCGCTGTGACACCAGATGTTAAGTAGGCTAGTCTATCACTATCCTGGCCTTGCTATTATGACTCCTCTAATATAGCACAGCAGTCTCCTGGAAATCATTTCATTTAGGCATCAACTGTGCAGAACATTTCATTGTTGCTGGCTGTTTTAAAGCTGCTTTCATGTCTTTCATTCACTACTGACATTTACTGACACTGACGGAAGCGGGGTAGGGTAAGCTAACTGGTAGCCCATGCAGACCGGGAGTTCAGACAGTCATATTGGCTGACGTTCGTTCTCTGGACAGTGGCCTTTTTGGACTGTGTTGCACTGAGTGGACTGTGTTGCTAACTGTTTGTGGATTGTTTTTTGCTTTTTTGTATGTTTTTGGTGATGTCGTTTTTGGGAAATTTGGAATGTGTGTTGTTGTATTTTGTGTCGCACTGCTGTGGGCTTTGGGAACAGAATTTTGTTTCTTTTGTGTACACAAGAAAGAAATTACAATAAATTGTTCCTGATTACATTATGTTACGTCTGATTGTGATGGTCAGGACGGGGCCCACTTTGACCATCTAGAGTTGACTGACTCATTATGCCTGTGGGTGGAATGAAGGAGACATGTAGCTGCCTTGGCAGAATTTAAGTGGACAGGTACATTGGTGTCTGCTGCCTGATGTTTTGCCAGGTCACAGAACCAGATCTTTCACGTGGTTCTATGGTTAAAGAGGGATGCACGGGCTTTTGAAGGTCTTTGTTGCTCTATTCCACCCTAAGCAAGGGGAAATCAATTCAAGAACTCCGGCAGGGTAGTCTATTTACACCATCCATGTTGTTGTTATGTGTGTGGGGGCATGTCTGCATAAACTTTTGAAACTACTCTCCATACCATAGCCCACATGTGAAAAATATGAGAAAACTTTCCAGAAAGGAAAACTGAATGTGTGTGTGTGTATGCATATATATATATATATATATATATATATATATATATATATATAATGAATTGGAGTGGTAGGGGTAAAGCAGTATTCACATTAACTATATTGCAGTATGAGTGTAAGTAATGAAAAATGAACTCATGACAGATGGTGAAGTCGCTGGATACCAACAGCAGAGTGAATATGTCCTTTGTGGTGCAGTAGGTGTGTGTGTTTGTGTGTGAGAGAGAGAGAAAAGAGGAAGCTAGCTAGCAGCGATACATAGACTAAAGCTGTTCATGTGCCAAGTTGATTTGGTTTTCATTTCTCAGAATCTCTTTTAAGCAGTGATCTTGCCTGCAGTTGTCAAAGTCCTGCAGGATGGGTAGGCTGCAGCTCATGAATTACTTAAAAAGATCATTTTGGCTACATGGTACGCCTCTACTACCTTTACAGTGGCTGTGCCCCTTGCAACAATCATTTATATGTATGGATCTGGTCACTAAATGTGTACACAAACTGTTTAAAAGATAAGATAAATCTCTGTGTAGATTTGTTGTACATAAATACACACAACTGTCCAGTTGGTCTCCCCCGTCTTTCAAAAAGTAAGAATTTCATTAGTCTAACTCATGGAAAGACTAGTCGTAATGTTGGAGGAGAACATAGAAAATTAAAATTTGAATAAATCAGTGTGAATATGGTAGATAAATGCTGCATCATTGTGTTACTTTACTTCAGGATCTTCTGTACTTTAAAATAAATATATCCCACTTTGAAAAATATCTTAGATAAATGGACAGAAGACCGCAGAGATGCCTTTGGATTCAGGCACAGCAGCTCTTTATAAACAATAATCGATCAAACGAACAAAATGACCGGGACGTCCAGGTAGTGTAGCGGTCTTTTCCGTTGCCTACCAACACAGGGATCGCCGGTTTGAATCCCCGTGTTACCTCTGGCTTGGTCAGGCGTCCCTACTGACACAATTGGGCGTGCCTGCGGATATGTGTCCTGGTTGCTGCACTAGCGCCTCCTCTGGTCGGTCGAGGCGTCTGTTCGGGGGGGGGGGGAACTTTGGGGAGTAGCGTGATCCTCCCACGTGCTACGTCTGACTGGTGAAACTCATCACTGTCAGGTGAAAAGAAGAAGCTCGTGACTCCATATAGTATATCAGAGGAGGCATGTGGTAGTCTGCAGCCCTCCCCGGATCGGCAGAGGGGGTGGAGCAATGACGGGGATGGCTCGGGAGATTGGGCCAATTGGCCGAGTACAGTTGGGGAGACCGGGGGGATGGGGGTGATCAATTTTTATCTTTCAATTTAGTTCAAAACTGGTCCTGTTCAGGCCTCAGCTGGGCCTGTGTGCCTGTTTGCATCCTGGTCTGAGCTCTGCTCCCAGGTTCACTGCAATAGAAGTTGGTTATCTAACTACTGCAGCTGCTGTAGCCAACAAGCAGATAAGCACCCCTGTGCTCAATTCTTGTAAGAAGATTGACAAACGTTTTTAAAAAGTAAAGCGAATGTTTTTGATTTTGATTATACCAATGGATTTTCACTTCAGCTCGTTTGACAGAGTAGAAGAGAGGATGGGGCAGGGCAATACAAAGTGGAGAGGAACAGAGGCAACGCAACAACAAAACAGCATACTTGTGTGTCCCGGGGATGAACATAGCGGAACAAATGGGCTCCGATGTTGACCACTGATCTTCCTGAGCCTCCTGAAGGCTGAATGGTCCTCCTATGAAGGCGCCTGCCCAGCCATCCCTGCAGGGCTGTTCTGTAGACACACAGGCAGAGCACAGACAATACAACACACAAATATGTTGCCCATGGAGGAAAAAACTGTCCTGCCTGTTCCTCGTGCTGTGCAGGAAAAAAAACCCCAAAAAAACCAAAGATCATTGTGTTTTTCAGGGGCGATCTCATTTTTATTCTCTTCCATATCTGTAAAATAAAAAAAGGGGCTTTGAGGGTTGTGTATATGTATGGGTTGGTAGCTTGTCATGTTGAGAGCCTATTTAAAGTCGAGATGAAATGAAAAATGCCTTTTAACCGTTTTATTTCGCATCCCCCATATTGTGCACCTATTTAACATTATATGCCCCCCAAAAAATCAATTACTTTGTATTTTTATATTAAATCTAGCCATGTTTTCTTCCTGCAAAACAAAATATGACACATGCTGACGTAGGCCTGAACCAGCCAGTTTCAACCACTATCCTGACATCCACCCATCAATCATATGTTGTTGTTTTTTTTAAGTATTTTGCAGCAAAATCTAATCACCTTAACTTCCTCTAAAAAGGCCAAGTTTTTGTGACTGTGTCACCATATCTGAGTGCGGGGGGGGGGGGGGGTGAGGAACAGTCCAACCAACATTAGCATCAAATATTTTGCACCGTCCAATCGCATCACATCCCTCCCTACATTTTGGGCGGCCCTAATATCCTGTTTTGCTTGGATAACGTGTCACATTACAGCAAAATATGCTATGAACGCCGTTTTGTGTTTTTTTTTTTTAATGTTTGGAATGGCTGAGGTTCTAACTATAGAGCAAGGGATGACAAAAGTCAAAGGGAAAGTTTTTCAAATTGTCCCTGAGCAAATGTATTAGCTTTACGCTGCTGTTTTTTCCTCCGCCTGCACAAGACGTTGCTTGTTACCATTATGTTCAGCAGGTAACTGTTTCAGAGTACGGCTGTTAGGGTAGACACATTACACAAGACAGCCTAGCAAGCTCTTAGAGACATTTCTACCTGTTAGCACAGAAAATAATGTAGAATTAAAATAACATGTTCTCAATGCATTTGTAATGGTGTCCCGTGACATATATACAGTGCGTACACTTTGTATAGAACCAAATTGTACAATCTGCATGTGTGATCCAACAGTTTATCTCTGTCGCTGTAAATGTCCTAATCACATTAACATGGTTGTGTCCAGGGGTGTCTCCCCGCCTGCCACACAACGGCTGCTGGGATACGCTCCAGCACCCCATGACCCTGAGTAGGATAGACGGTATGGATAGATGGATGGATGGATATGAGTGCCATATATGAAATGTCTACTGTGAGAAGAAGGAGTTTGTGGCACAGGGGTCATGAATGTCTGGTGACAAATGAGACACACAAGGGTAGACTGAAGTGCATTGTAAAGTGGGAGTGGACAACTTGTCAACCCCCCCTCCCCCCCAGCGTTTTCATTTGTTGTGCTGCTGTTGCAAAGACAACCGGGTTTCTCTCCATTTATTAGCAGCCTGGCTACTGTCCAAAGCAAGAAACAACTGTATGAACCCCAATCTAAACTAGAAACCCTGATCTCAGTGCTGCGGTAAAGACAGAGTAAAACACCCTGTAGTATAAGCAGGCAGGCTGTGCTACTCACTGATCCAGTAGAAATAATGACAACTGAATGATGGCTCTCAAGTCCCACCGCTCTCTCCATTGAGCGAATGCCCGTCAGAAGTTCACTCTTGTTTTATCTCATCTTCTACCACTCTCTCTCACCGCCTTCTTTAACTCCTCCATCAGCTGGGTTCTTTTTTCTTTTCCTGGTTCGAGTTTCCACGGTTACTTCGGTTGGTCCACCGTCCGCCATTGCCGAGCTCGCTACTGGGTGGTTGACGTACTTCCTGTGCTGTAAATCGATTTGCCGGGGAAAATCGTGCCCAGTGGGGAGACAGAATTGCATAATGAAAGCGAGGCTCACAGAGAACCAGCCTAAACACCAATGATGTCATTCTTCTATAGACATTACACTGTGCAGGGTGTCTTCCCACCTGTCACCCAATGGCTGCTGGGATAGGCTCCGGCATCCCACGACCCTACTCGGGATAAGCGGCTTGGATAATGGACTGGATATCGCAGTTTGAATCATGTTAATTTTTAATAGTCAAATTGCATTCGGACTCTCAACCTTTGCTACGTTTATACTTTTAGGGCTGGTTTCCCGTGTACAGATCAAGTCTATTCCAGGACTAAAAGGACTGTTGTGTGGAGAATCTCCATTCAAAATTCCCTTTCATCCAGGCCTAGTCTTAATCTGTGCCAGAGAAACTGGTCCTTAAAGTAATAGTCGATGTTAAATCAGTCTTGCTGCAGTAAGAATGACATAGTCCTAATAAACCCAGGCACTCCGTCTGACATTTAAAGTGACAGCTGCTTCACCTTCATGGACCCCCCCCCCCGACTAAGTATTTTGGACTCCTTGGAGTCCCCCAAGTATTATCCATACTCGTATACTCACAGCAGTGTTGTTGGCATGTCGCATTGTTCTTCAGGTGTGTAGCCTAGACATTGGTAAATACAAACTAGAAATTAGGAAAGCAAGAATGAAGAGAAATACTCACTGATGATGGTAAATTCAAGCCTCCTCGCAGCTCGGATGTAAACTCGCTCCTGCCACAAAGGCACAAGTGAGTAGCTGCAGAAGCAGTAGGAATAATACCTATTTTTGTGTATTACTTTGTCCCTCATAGTAGCCATCAGCTGTGAGTCATACCGGTGTACACCGTTGCACACATTAAGGCAGTGTTTCCCAAACCAGTCCTCAAGGACCCCCTATCCTGCAGATTTTCTTTGCAACCCTGAATAGGTACCTGTTTGTAGTTATTCAACCAATCAGCAATGAATTATGTCAGATGTTGCACACCTTGCATAATTAAGTGCTGTGAGATGATTGGTTGAGTAAGTACAAGCAGGGCTACCTATGCAGGGTTACAATGAAAATCTGCAGGATAGGGGTTCCTTGAGGACTGGGTTGGGAAATGCTGCATTAAGGTGTACACATTACTGTAGTAGCACAGCCCTTCATAAGACTACGATGACTTTTGGGAACTGTTTCTGGTGGAGCCAAATTAAAATTGCACAGCTGCCACTGATGAAGTGGCATGTGCTCCCATTAAGTCTTCCTCCGTGTCTAGGGCACTCATTTCGCTTGTAGCCTCCATCACCCTCCATCCTCACTGCTGATTTCCCAATCATATGACCCATTGAGTGAATGGCTGCCGGGTGAGTGTTTCGAAGAGCTGTATTTCTTCACTGTGGCAGGTTAAGCATGATACTTTTGGGAAGATGTGAAAATGAGCTGAGAGAAGACGTCTTACTTAGGTCAGTGTGTGAATTTGCATGACTTAAGTCCTCTCAGTACTCCAAGTCTGAATTTTTTATATATATTTTTAATCCTCCATTGCAGTCCAACAACTCCAACAAAAAAAAATCTCTGCAAGCTTATTGATGGATGCAGGAAATCGAAACCCGCTCCGAAAACATTTATGATGGACATTTTTGCAGCCGGTGTGTAAATGGACAACACATGAGGTTGTTTTGTTTTTTAATGTGCATATTTTCAGATGGAAAATTCAGACTAGGTGTGCAAAGGCCTTTATGCTTGTGTTTTCCCTTTGCTGTAGGTTTGCTGTGACCCACACAATGCTGGGCTTTTGTCACGCTGCTCCCTGAATACTTCCTTAACTCTATGACTCCGTCAGACTGGGACGGCCCGGCGTAGACTGCTACTGTCAGCATGAGAGCGGAGCCGCTGTCCTCCAGCTGCAGTTCCTCATCAATGAGGTAAGCGAGACCTTGATCCACAGGATACCCTTGTGTGTTTCCCCCCCCCCCCATTTCTCCCCAATTGTATCCGGCCAATTACCCCACTCTTCCGAACGTCCCAGTTGCTGCTCCACCCCCTCTGCTGACCTGGGGGGGGGGGGGGGGGCTGAAGACTACCACCTGCCTCCTCTGATACATGTGGAGTCGCCAGTCGCTTCTTTTCACCTGACAGTGAGGAGTTTCGCCGGGGATGACGTAGCGCATGGGAGGATCACGCTACCCCCCCCCCAAACAGGCGCCCCGACTGACCAGAGGGGGCGCTAGTGCGGCGACCAGGACACATACCCACATCTGGCTTACCACCCGCAGACATGGCCAATTGTGTCTGTAGGGACACTCGACCAAGCTGGAGGTAACACGGGGATTCGAACCAGCGATCCCTTTGTTGGTAGGCAACGGAATAGACCGCCACGCCACCCAGAGGCCCCTTGTGTGTTTCTTTGACTATTGGCCCAAAGCCCACAATTGATCACAGGCGCACACTTTGTGGTTGCAGTGTAAAGGTGTCTCAGAAGCCTTCACCAGCAGCATAGTGCCTTGGTCTCGTCCAGTCTTTAGACATAGCCGTAAATGTTTGATACACTCCTCGGTGGTTCATCTCTGCTTTTTACATGTTGACCGTTAAGCTGTGGCGAGTTCATCTCTTTCTCCTCTTCTCCGTCAGGGCTGTGACGGCGTTAACTTGCTGTTGTGCTTGTCCCACAATCAGAATAACCCCGCTAGTTTGGCATCGGGGGAAATGTCACTCTCTTGAGAGCACGCAGAACTTTCTTTCAGCCTCCCTCCACTTTTGTGTTCTCCATGTCAGAACAGAGCTGTGTGGGGCCACTCAATCCCGGCGCCCGGCGGGGGGGCGGCCTGTTGAAATCAGCCGCGGCCCGGCTCCCTCCCAGCGTGGGGAGCGGCCGTGGCGGCGTTGGCATTCAGCTGCAGTTTTGGAGAGCGGTGCACAGCGTTGTGTGTGCTGGTCTCCACGTAGGTGGGGCGGAGAGACCAGAGAGTCTCGCTGGGCTGAAGAGCAGAGGCCGGCGTAGAGAGGCGGCTGCATGCCGCTTGTTATCGAGAGAGAGAAAGCTATTTTTTCTCCCTCTCGTCTCTTTTTCTCTTTCCTTCCCTCTTAACTACTTGATTTCAGCTTCTCTCTCACTCTTTCTTTTCAAAACCACTCTCTCTCTCTCTCTCTTTTTTTTCCCAGAACCACTTTCTGTCTTTTCAGAACCACTCTCTTCCTGTTTGTCTCTCTGACTCTTTCAGCCACTTCTGCATCACTCATGAGCCTGTGTTTTCATGCATCCGCGGGTAATGGAAGTGAATTGGTGGATGTGTGTGTGTGTAGGCTATATGTGTGCTGTAAGTGTGGTTATGTGTATGCCGGAGAGTTACTGCACATTGGGTTTTCTGTAAGATTGCACAGCCTGCATGTGTGCGTTTCCGTGTGTGTGTGTTGTCGTGCACGCTACTGTTTGTGCACATGCTTGTATCATTTGATTGCCCATTCTGCAGTTGTGGTTCAACGCCAGCGTGTTTGTATGCACACACACGCCTCTCCGACATCAACACACTCTGACAGTGACTGAGCCTCACCTGCTTTTTGGACACGTGAGTAATGGCGGTTTGGAATCTCGGCGTTCCTCTTAGGTATTCAGTGTGGGCCGTGCGGCCGCCCCGCTAATGGGCAGCTTGCAGTACCAGACCAGCCTCTCGACCCGCAGCGAGGTGTGACGACCTGCCCCCGTTACATGTTTGAACCCACACAGCAGTCGACTTCTTACCAGAGCGTCTGTGAAAGACGACCTTTTTTTTTGTGTCTGTGAGCAGCGTCCTCCTTCTCTGCATAGTGTCGCCCCCTGCAGCCTGTATGTGAGCTAGAGGCATTAGTGTGGGAAGCCCCGCCCCCCAGGAGTGGCAGGTGGCTGTGTAACATCTCAGCCCAAACTTTTCCTAACGTACAAATGCAAATAAATAATTAATTAAATAAAATCAAAATAAAACATACCTTTATTTTAACCAGTGGGCGGGGCTGCGTGGAATGTACATTTTTAATAATAAAGTGAGTAAACGCGCCATTCCAAATCTGCGACACACGCAGCTTACAAACAAAACAATGACGTCATACTGTAGCCGCCGGGGGAGGCGGTCGCTCCGACTGTCGGCGGTTCTGCGCTGGGGGGTTGGGGGGGGCGCAATGGCTGATGGGACTGTTCGTGTTAGATTTCTGATTGTGTTGAACGACCAAGACGGTCATTATGACCGTTTTGGATTTTCAAAGTTCAGTAACTTTGTGAAAAGAAAAAAAAAAGATACAGACCTCCCGCTCCCTGGCTGCTCCTAAAATTAAATATTTTTGCATTAAAATGACTTTTAGATAAATTGCAAAAATAAAAAAACAGTTTTAAGCTCTACCTAAATCGACCATGACCGCTCTCGTAATTTGCGCGTGATCGTGCGCGTCATGTCAGTATTTATGACGTGCGTTGGTCGCGTCAATTCCTTCGTGAAGTTCGTTGCGTCGCCCTGGAAACACACTAGCGTCCTCCAGCGCAGAGTGACAGTCCGATTGATTTGTGATTATTTCCAGCACGTGTGGTTACAGACGCCGTTTCAGGCGCACCGTGACTACCACCGAGGTATTCGACAGCGGCCATTTTAAATTGTTTGAAAAATAGCGCCGTAGCGAATTCGGGGATCAGCTCGGTCGGACCGTCACAGCCGGGACGCGACCTCGGGTCTCCCGCACCGCAGGCGACAACGTTAACCAGTCGACGCAGTGGTTCTCAACCTTGTTGGGGTCCTGGACTCCCTGCGTATTTTTGATCTACCCTGAGGACCCCTCCACCTGATCTTGGGGGAGGGGGGTTGCAATTTGATAGAAACAGTAGAAACTGCATTTTAAATTACATTATAGCATTTATTCACTCTTTGGGGCAAAAATAAGAGCTCTCAGTTGTAACTTAGATATAGTTAACAAAACAGAATTCTTATGCAGTAACTTTCTGATATATGTAACAAAACAGAATTCTTATGCAGTAACTTTCAGATATATGTAACAAAACAGAATTCTTATGCAGTAACTTTCAGATATATGTAACAACAGAATTTTGATGCAGTAACTTTTAACAATGCAAACGGGAGCGATATCTCTTATTAAAATGCAATAAATTACACTTGTGAAACAGATGTAATCAGAGAAAAAATTCCTGTTACCCTTTGTAGTTTAGGTAGATAAAGGTGTCAGTCACATTTGAGTAAAATAATCCTATTTCTATAAATGTCATAGGATCTTTTATTTAAAGATATTTTATTTTCACGGACCCCTTGCAATTACACCACGGACCACTAGGGGTCCGCGGACCCCCGGTTGAGAAACACTGGACTACAGGGTCTGACCCCTTATCTAAGGGCGAACGTGTGTACGTTACAATACACCCCACCTCCTCCTTCTCACGCTTCCGATAGCCTCATAGTCCTTCACGATCCCACTTCTGACACCAATGCAGCCAATTAAGGGGGGGGGGCAGCCCGGGGAACCGCCGCAGCCAGGACGCGAACCCGTATCTCCTGCACCGCGGGCGACAACGTTAACCAGTCGACTAAAGGGTCCGACCCGTTAGCCAAGGGCTACCGAGCCTACTCATCCGTGATCGTTACAGTAGTATCGTTGTTGACGTGTTAATTTTGGTGTCAGTCATGTCCTAACAGACACACTAACATATGCAATGCCTGAATATCTCATCTGGGTATTTGTCTTGACAGAATATAGAGTTTAAAAACCGGCCGTCGATTTGACCGCCCACGGTAGGAGGGACATCCCGCTCGTTCTAGTGATGTGGTGTTCATGTTGTGGTTGTTATTGTGTTGTTGTTTTTGGGGTTCAACTCGGACTAAGCAGGAGACCGTTTACTGACTAACTGACTGTAGAACCGCGACTGGGAATGATGTCGCTGGCTATGGACGTGGGGGGGGGGGGACTCGTAATGTTGTCGGTTCTGGCCGGTGTGAATACTGGAACCCTGCCGGGGTCATGCGGTGTATGATGGGGGGGGGGGGGCACGGGAGTCGCGATTGAAAAGAGGTCTCCGCCTCGCGACTCATTCCTCCACGCCGGCTCGCCACAATACCTTGCGTTTTAGTTGGCAGCCCCCCTACTTAAAACATCTCGCCGGGGCAGGGGAGACAAAATTGAAGCCATAAATATGGATGGCAGGTACAGACTTGTGATGTGAGAGCGAGGCAGATGAAACTCATCATGGATGGAGAGCAGAGTGATAAATTGTCGTGTGGGTTGATAAATTCAAAGGCGATATGATTAGAATAGGGATGTTCACTGAAGCCGCCCTTATCATGTCATCTTTACTGCCCACCCTTCATACACCTGCCCAGCGACACACACAAACATGCGGTCTGTCTCTCTCTCTCTCTCTCACCCACATGCACACATATATAACCATAACTCAAGCATGTAATAACCTTGGTAGGTGTCACACCCTTTTTGGTGCAGTCATAATCTCTTCGTTTAACGACAAACTCATGGGCATCACTCACTTTGTCTTTTGTGTGGCGAAAAAAAATTTTTTTTTATCCTCCATTGCTGTTTTTTTTTTCTGCCATCATGACGATGTTGGGTACGAATAAGCTAATTGATGGGTTTGTTTACCTGTTTTGAATTCGGTATGCGGCTTGCTGAATAATGCATCTGTGCTATAAATAGGCCCTGGTGGATGTGATGTGGCTGATGGAGTGTTGTGTTGTGTTGGTGGTGGGGGGGGGGGAGTAGGGGGCGAGTGGGGTCGAAGAGGTTGGATGAGAGGGATAGAAGAAGAGATGAGGAGGTGTAGAAGATCGGTGTGGGGGGAGAAATGAAGTGACTGAGGGGAAGTTGAGGGGAACAAAAGGACGCAGAGGTGGAGTAGAGGCTGTAAGAGCTGGGTCAAAGAGCAAAATTATGCAGGCAGCCAGACGCACAGCTGATAACGCTTTGACTTGAAACCAAATGACCTGTGTTGAAGGACGAAACTAGCCAGGAAAGCTAATGTACTAGCACGAGGCTCAGTGAAGATAGCAGAATCTTTATTTGGCCAGGTCTGTGTAGACTACTACATGGTACTGAGACCAGCTATGTTATCTGGTTTGGAGACGGTGGCACTGATGAAAAGACAGGAGGCGGAGCTGGAGGTGGCAGAGTTGAAGATGAAAAGATTTTCGTTGGGAGTGACGAAGAAGGACAGGATTAGGAAGGAGTATATTAGAGGGACCGCTCAGGTTGGACGGTTTGGAGACAAAGCAGGAGAGGCGAGATTGAGATGGCTTGGACATGTGTGGAGGAGAGATGCTGGTTATATTGGGAGAAGGATGCTGAATATGGAGCTGCCAGGGAAGAGGAGAAGAGGAAGGCCAAAGAGGAGGTTTATGGATGTGGTGAGGGAGGACATGCAGGTGGCTGGTGTGAGAGGAAGATGCAGAGGACAGGAAGAGATGGAAACGGATGATCTGCTGTGGCGCCCCCTAATGGGAGCAGCTGAAAGTAGTAGTAAAAGTACTAGATATGTAGGCTACACATACAGGGAATTGGACTGCGGTTCCTCCATTGCTCTCCATCTACTTACACAGAATAGACATACACATAAAACAAAGACAACAAGGTAAACATAAACATCCCCCCCCTTTTTCTCCCAATTATACTTGGCCAATTACCCTATTTTTCTGAGCCGTCCCGGTCGCTGCTCCACCCCCTGCTGCTGATCCGGGGAGGGCTGCAGACTACCACATGCCTCCTCCGATACATGTGGAGTCACCAGCCGCTTCTTTTCACCTGACACTGAGGAGTTTCACCAGGGGGATGTAGTGCATGAGAGGATCACGCTATTCCCCCCAGTTAGCCCCCCCAAAAAAACAGGCGCCTGACCAGAGGAGGCGCTAGTGCAGCGATCAGGACACATACCCACATCCGGCTTCTCACCTACAGACAGTGTCTGTAGGGACGCCCGACCAAGCCGGAGGTAACACGGGGATTCAAACCGGCGATCCCCGTGTTGGTAGGCAACAGGATAGACCGCCACGCCACTTGGATGACCGAACATGTACAGATATAGATGTATATCAAACGCATATTATTCAGAGCTATATTTTATTTGAGCAGTTAGTTCGTGCATGTACTACATATAAAATATCCAGTGCTCATTTTGCAAGTACACAAAAAATGACAAACAAAAAGAAAAACACAACAGCGAGCACTAAACGGCAACAGATGCTTAATGCAGAACAGGTCTTAGATGAATATAATATGTTGCATATTAATGGTACAAAACAGCTTAAGCGAATGTAAAAATAAAAAGTCCCTCCCCATCCCTCCACTACTCAATGGGTGATTAATAGTGAAATATATTAATTTTAGTATTAGCTAAAAAAAAAAACATAAGCTATAAAAAAATATAAAAAAGAGCAACAATGGTGTTGTAACAGGAAGACAACAGTGCAGTGGTGCAGAGTGAAAAGATGCTGGAATAAATGTGTTGTGATGTGATGATATGTCGTGATCCGTTGTGATGCGAAATATGATTCACTGGCCTGTTGTTGAACTGTAATGTATTGTAACGTGCAATGAACATCTAACCTACCTGACTCGTGCGAGTGCAGTGTGACATCAACAATCTCATGACACGCAATGGTAGCCGTTGCAGAGGTCTCCCCACTCTTTGTCACTGGATCTGTTGTTAGCGCTGCGATTTATTGTTGCTCTCGAGCTGCCGCACCCGTAATGACTGCGCCTGTGCAGGTCTGTGCCTCGGTCATTACAGACGACACCTCAGGGAGAAGACTCGCCAATACACATTGGGACTGCACGGGTTGTCTGGGAATGCACCACTTGTTGATGGGTAAAAGCAATAGGCTTTGACTGATGTGATGAGTTTTTTTTGTGCGCACGTGGTCATAAACTTTGACTAGGTAGGTCAATAACGGCCAAGGCATGGACACACACCTGCACACAACAGGCAGAAGACTCCGCTTTTCGGTTTTTATATTTCAAAGCCATCCAGCTTGCCGAATTTGGCCACAAGAGGGCACCGTTGCATAACCTCACACGAACAGGAGCAACTTTTGGATCCGTGGAAACGTCAAATCCGGGTGGAAATCGGTTTAAACCGGTCTGCTCCTTTTAAAAAAAAAAAATAATCTGGGTATTGTTCGGTTAAAATCGGTACAAACCGAAAACGCGGAGCCTTGAGTATGTATCAAAGGTGCCGTAAAGTCAATCTGCACATATCGCCAACTTGAGTTGGTGGGTCGCTCATGTTAAACGTTTATGCCCCTTTTCCACTACATGGCACCGGCTCGACTCAACTGGCAGACTGTCTTTTTCTAACACCGTAACAGCGCCCCCTCAGTGTAGCTGGTCTGCATTGATTTTAGTACCCCCTCCAGTTTTTTTTTTTTTTTTTTGGAACCCCGAAATAGGTGGTACCAGAAGCGTGGCAACAGTTACATTACAGTCATTT
>NC_079221.1:42440245-42545245 GCF_029633865.1 Lampris incognitus
CCTTATAGGCACATACAGCTGAGTATCATCAGCATAGCAATGGAAATTTGTTCCACAACTGTGTATAATTTGGCCAAAAGATTAAATGTAAAGAGAGAAAAGTAGACAGCCAAGAACTGAGCCCTGAGGCAAACCATATTTAATGCCAGAGAATTTAGATATAATATTACTCTAGCGGACACGATTTGTTCTTCCAGATAAGTAGGACTTAAGCCAAGAGAGAGCTAAGCCAGAGACACCAAAATTATAATTTAATCTATCTATTAGTATACAGTGATCAGTGGCGTCAAAGGCTGCACTGAGGTCCAGTAGTAGAAGCACAGAAGTGGAATCGGAGTCCATAGCTAGTAAAAGATCGTTCACCACTCTAGTCAGAGCAGTTTCAGTGGATTGATAGGGCCTGAAAGCTGATAGAAAAGGTTCATATAGATGGTTTTCTTTTATATGGGTCGAAAGTTGTTGATAACACAAGTCTCTCTAGTACTTTAGAAAAGAATGGAAGATTAGAGACTGGTCAATAGTTATTAAGAGACCCTGGATCGAGGTGCGGATTTTTTTTTATTTTTTTTTTTTATTTCTGATTTTTCCCTTTTTCTCCCAATTTAGTGGCCAATCGATCCCTATTCTAGTTCAAACACCCACCCTCATACTGCATGTGTTCACCAACTGCATCTCTCCAGCCGACAGTCTCGAAGGAGACGCCTCGCCACTTCCATGACAAGGCGACTCCAGGCCAAACCACTGCTTTTTCCGCCACACACAGAGACGCATTCATGTGACGAACACAAGCTAACTCTGCCCCCCTCCCTAAGACAGCGCTGCCAATTATTGCTGCTTCATTGAATCTGGCCATAGTTGGATCTGATGAGACCGAGGCGCGAACCCCGGTCCCCAGTGGGCAACTGCATCGACACAAAGCCGATGCTTAGACCGCTACACCACCGCGGACCCCGAGGTGTGGTTTTTTTAAGTGTAGTTTTAACCATAGCTGTCTTAAAACTGCTGGGAACAATACCAGTAGTAAGTGATAAATTAACAATATCTAGCATTGTAGGTCCCAGAAAAGGCCAGAGGTCTTTAAAAAGTTTTGCTAGTAAGGGGGTCAAGTAGGCAAGCAGATGGTTTAGAAGCTGACACAAACTTAGTCAAAAAATCAAGAGAGAGAGTCTCAAATGCTGTAATAAGTGGGACTGTCAGTGACTCATTGTATACATATAAATTTGGTAAGACAGGATCTGCAGGAGTAGCTGGAGTTGAAGAACTAATTTTGTTTAAGATCTCATCAACCTTATTGCAGAAAAAAATCTAGAAATTCATGGGCCGTAAATGGTGAGCAGCTAATAGACGGTTGCATTTTAGTACATTTAGATACATTGTTAAATATAAATATGGGGTTATGTTTATTAATACTGATTGAGTGAGAGAGATATGCTGTTTTTGCAGCAGATAAAGCACGCTTGTATTTCAATAAACACTCATGCCACAAGAGGTAAAAAACTTCCAGTTTTGATTTTCGCCATTTACATTACAGTCTCCTGCAGGCCCGCTTAAGAGCATGTGTCTCATCATTAAACCAGGGTGTAGGCCTCTTTAGTTGCGTAGCTCTGGTAGTGAGAGGTGCAACTAAACAGAGGAGACTAGAGAGGGCCACATTTAAGTCACTAGTGAAGTTTTCAATAGAGTCAGTTACCACAGTGAAAGGAGCCAAGGCTTCAGGCAGCTGCTGGCCAAATGCAGCTACAGTGGAGGGACCAATGTGGCGAGTGGCAGTTACATATGTGCTGACATTAACTGGACAGGCCTATAAGGCTTCAAATTTGATGAGAAAATTATCTGACACAGCAGATGTAGTTGGCAAGACATTCAGATCAGAAACAGCTATCCCTTTAGATAAAACCAAATCAAGGGTGTTACCACCGCAATGAGTTGACTCTTGACAGCCATGATTAACAGCCACGATACCATGTAAAACCCTCCACTGTAGGTCAGCAGCCCCCCCTCCCCTTTTTCTCTCCAATTGTATCCGGCCAATTACCCCACTCTACCAAGCCATCTCAGTCGGTCGTTGCTCCACCCCCTCTGCAGACTACCATGTGCCTCCTACGATACATGTGGAGTCGCCAGCCACTTCTTTTCACCTGACAGTGAGGAGTTTTGCCAGGAGGACATAGCGCATGGGAGGATGACGCTATTCCCCCCCGAACAGGCAACCCGACTGATCAGAGGAGGCACTAGTGCAGTGACTAGGATACGTACCCACATCCGGCTTCGCACCCGCAGACACGGCCAATTGTGTCTGCAGGGATGCCCGAACAAGCCAGAGGTAACATGGTGATTTGAACTGGCGATTACCATGTTGTTAGGCAACGGAATAGACTGCTATGTTACCTGGACACCCCAAACAGCTCTTTTGATCAATGGTGGTTTGTACAGCACTCTCCACTCAGGCACAACACTGTCGCTCAGACCTAAGTGAGCTCTCCATGGAGTGTCAGTTTTACCATTTAATTTTTCCCTGTGCAAAACTTTAACAAACATTTTATATATTGACTTCAAAAACCACATCCAAGGATGTAGGGTAGCACTCACAAATTTGAAAAAGGACAGGGACAGTGCCTCATTTTCACCAATTTATTTTGGGGGGTCAACAACTGACAAATGATTCCAGAAAATCGACAATACCAAATTATTAGTGATCAGGACTTGACATCTTGGTTAAAATCCACTTCCATTTTGCTAAATGACCTTTGACTTTTTCAAGAGTATTTCCTCAGTTTTTAAAAACGACAATTAATCACCTAAAAAAAACTCCTAAATATTTCAGCCCCTCTATCTTCCAAATCAACCCCCCAGGCAAACTGAGATTTTTCTCCAGTAGCTTTTGATCCATTTAACTTTGGCTGAAGATATTAAGCCAAACTGGACAACTTCCCTCACCAACATGTCAATATCCTGTTCACCAGAATTACCAAATCATCTTGCATAGGCTGACAGTTTCAAGTGTGCATTACAACCTGGAATAGTTATATCCTGAATGTCAGATCTAAGTTTGTGTAACAAAGGCTCAAATGCTAGGGGATAAAACATGCCAGAGAGGGCCCAGCCTTATCTAACGCCCCTTTGGATTTGAAAAGGAATGCTCAAACCACCCTTCATTTTCAGCACATTCTGAATGTCACAATACAGAACCTTAATTTTTTTTAATAAAACCAAAACCAAAGGCACTAACCGTGAGCCATAAATATTCATGCTCAACATGGTCAAAAGCTTTTTCCTGATCAATTGATGTGATACCAGCTTTGAGGCCAAACACCTTATGGATCTCTAAAACGTCTCGAATCAGAATGATGTTATCTGAAATCAACCTGTCGGGTACACAGTAGGTCTGGTCACAATGAATCGCTTGTTACTTCACTTTACCCAGCCTGCTTGCTAACACTTTTAAGAGGAGCTTATAATCAGTGCAAAGCAGTGACACAGGCTTCCAGTTTTTAATGGACTGTAGAACAACTTTCTTAGGCAGTAAGATAAGAACCGCCCTCCTGCAGCTTAATGGCAGACACCCTCTGGCGAGACTATCATTTAGCACTGCCAGCAGAAAGATCAATTCCGGGAGCTTTCCCACTCTGCATATTCTGCAGAGCAGCACAGAGTTCACCAGAGGAGAGAGCTGCTTCCAACTCTACATTACTATGCTGTTCAAGCTGAGGGAGATCAGTGTAAAAGCCTTGAGACACTGTCTGCTCCTCTCTATGCTCACTTTAAATAGGTCACTGTAAAAAAAAAAACTGACAGCACACTTACAAATTGCAGTATGCTCAGTCAGCACCTGCCCAGTGTCAGATGTTAAGCTGTGAATGAACCTCTTCTGTCCATTATTACACTCCAGACCAAAGAAAAAAGTGTGATGGGACATCCATCTGGGCTACATTTTGAAAGTGGGACCTGACCAGAGGCCCCTGAGCTGAAACACCCAGCAGGTTAATTAAAACAGACTTCTTCACTGCAAGTGCCTCAGTATGGTGTCGGTCTCCTGTGGCGCCAGCTAAGTCTTAGAGGTCCTCTACTTGAGACTCCAGAGCGTTCACTGAACTCATTAAGGTTTGCGTGACATTCCGAGTGTATTGTTGACAAAGCTGTCTTATTTGGACTTTTCCAATTTCCCACCACTGTTGTACAGACACACAATCTGACTTTATACTTTGGTGGGTTCTCCAGAAACAGACAAACGCATCCTTGAAATCTTTATCTTCTAGTAAAGCCATGTTAAAATGTCAGTAAATACTATTGGGTTTTACACATTTTATAAAGACAGAAACAGTTGCAAGTGAGTGATGAGAAAAATCGACAGAGCTGATAAGACAACTTGTGATACATTAAAAAAAATTTTTAGACAATAAGTCTTGTTCGGTGAAAGCTTTCTCTCAAACCACCAGGACTTCTCAGAAAAGTCCCCACTGACTCAAAGACCGGTTGTAAACCAGGGAACACTTTCTCAGCCTTAACATTTCTAGCTCCCTTAGCACCCTGCAGGAACTTCTTAATACTCACTAAACAGCGTCTATTCTTTTTGTCAGCCCACGTCTGTGAGGAAGCTAGAGACTCCTCATCACCTTCACTTTCGTCTGACTGCAGACACCTACTCTGACGAGAAACCTCTATCGCTTCACTAGAAGACTGAAGCACAGCATCAGGTTTCCTCCCCTTATCCTTGTCATTAGAAGAGCCTGTGAACAACTTCTCACGTTCCTCCTCCGGAGAACATTCTGCTTCCTTTGTTTCAGTCTGTGTGTCCACTACGTCACAGTTATTACTATCGGTGTGACACTTTTCAATAACTTCCACAACAGCATCTTTATGTGTAGGACCGGTGTGGGTTCCATTTCGGCTCGGGTACAATATCGACTCGGGGGTCCTTCGACTACATGTGACGTCACAGATTATGTTGCTAGCTAGTGTTGTTTAACGCTAGCTTTACAGTTATTTAGCTGTGTGTTTTTGTACAATCCATGTTGACATAGAGTTGGTTAGTAAAGGTGCGAGGGCCAAAGGCCCGAGCTGCATCTAAGGAACGAGTCCGCAGGCTCAGGATCGCAGGTGGGGGTGGGGGTGGGGGGTCATGGACGAGCGAACGCGCGCAAGGGCCAAAGGCCCGAGCTGCGTCTAACATCAATCTACTCTTTCCAGCTGTTCCTAAACTGAACTAGCCCCTACCCAATCATAATGCGTGAAGTAGTGATGTCATCTGTAGTCGCAGGGGGTATTCGTCACAGCGCTCGGCGCTGCACTTTACTCGACGCGGTGAAAAGCCATTGCGGCGCACCGAAAGCCGCTGAAAATAATGGGTTTCAATAATGGCCGGTGCCGTTGTCGTTGTGTCTAAAAGTCTGTGCACCGCCTGAATCGAATGAACGGAAAAAAATACACTGTGAGTTCTCTGGAGAGAAAGGATACCGTATTGGCCCTAATACAGTGACAAAAGTAGTAGTAGAAGGGCGAGACTTCTCCTCATTCAAAAAGCATCATTGTTTCAGTTTCTAATAAAGGGAATTATTGGATTATTTCTGTTAAGCTGTCCATGATGCTGAAAGTGCGCAAATGCATTTAAGTTTAAGTCAGATGGTATACCGTTATTCAGGGCCGTTGCGGGGGGGGTGGGGGGGTTGCCGTGCAAACTTGACGTGTGAGGCTCTGCTCATTGACATGCATGTGCATGAATCACGGTTACATGCACATAGCTCTACTGCACAAGCCATCTCGGTGTGATACATTTTTAATAAGTAGAATAACACAGCATCATCATGCACATAGACGCAGCTATGACTTTTTGCTATTATAGTCTTTCAAAGGGAAAAAAAATCAACTGTAAAACTGTACATCGTCAAGTCAGCTCAGCTGTCACTTTATTTTGGCACGTTGAAGTATGACGGTGTGTTACAATTCAATATCTCATGTCCATAGCCTGCATTTCATTATTTATTTTAGATTATTTTTCCGACTGGTCATTACATGCAGCCCACAGTCACATGTATATAGCTGTTCACCACATCTCTGGAAGTGTTGGCAGATTTATCCAGAGATCCTCGCAGTGACTTCTAAAATTTTTGCTTCTTTTTTTAAAAAAAAAAAATGTTGCCCCTTTTCTCAGCACCCAACTCATGTTTAATAAATCGGTCACGCTCTCATGCGGCCGACATTGTTTCCCCTTCTTCTTCTTCTGCCTCGCAGCGAGCAGCAGGCTGGAGCACGCACTACGTCACAACACAATATCGACACTGAAAAAAACCTGAATATTTTTTTTCATGTGACCTTGACTATGCATAATGGAATTGACACATTAATTTCATTTTAGAAGCATGTTGGGTCAAGAACAGTCATAAACAATTTATATATTAAAAAAAAAAGAAACTGCAGGGTTGCAGGCCACGTGCTAGGCCATAAAGGCGTGAGGCCCTGTGCAGTCACACAATTTGCACAGCCCACACAACGGTTCTGCCGTTCTTGATGCAAACCAGCTTGAATCCTCTGTCTTTTTTTTTTGTGGGGTAGGGCCCCACATTGGCTCTTGAAACGCCCCCCCCCCCCCAACCACCCAATGCTCAAGACTGCCTATGGTCAGACATATGGGAAGTGGTCCAATGGAACATTTTTGGGACTACTGGGGTTTTGGAATAATGGGCCATTGGAACAATGGACAGTCCCCCTTACAAACAGCATAACAGCTTGTAGCACTAGCCAGCCAGTTAATAAATACATAGACTAAAACTCTTGTAAATAACGACAACTTGCCATTCACTAACACCCTGCGACCCTCAAACTGGAGGCTGATCAAGTTCAGGTTTGTGTTCTGGATCCAATTCTGGTTCATTTCGATACGCTGAATAGCCGCCTTATTTCAAAAACCCACAAGCTAACAGATGCAATCACAGCAGCACATGAAGCCATGTGGGTGTGTTTTAGTTTCCCCTGTCAGTCAACATTTGAAAGGGAGGGTCTTATCATTTTGGATGTGCCCACTGCTCCAACAGGCCTTTTGTTACTTCCGTGAAAGCGGGGTATACAAATAAATGAATGCTGTCAAAGTAAGAGAGTGAATCATATAGAAAGACGTGTGTTGGGGGGCACCCCGTTGGCTCACCTGGTAGAGTGGTACCACGTAAAGCTGAGACCCTACCGCAACGGCCTGGGCTCGAACCCGGCCCGGGCCCTTTGCTGCTTGTCATCCCGTCTCTCTCCCCTGCCTTTCCTGTCTCTCTCTACTATCGCTGTCAAATAAAGGCAAAAAATGATCTTTAAAAAAAAAAAGAGACAGACAGGTGTCAGACAAACGCACACCTCCGCTCAAATTGGTCCAAAGAGGCAGACAGGAAAATGGACACCCAGGTGGAAAACGTGTACACACTTATTCAATGTTTATCAGCCAGATGAGTGACAGCGGAGACAGATCTGAGACCAAGACACAGAAAGACAGACACGTATGCAAATTCTTGCATGGAATTAGCAGCCGGGTCGGTGTGATCAGGAAGTGCCTGTTAGAGAAAGGCAGCATTAGGATGAATGTGAAACCAAAAAGATAAAGCAGAAAAGTCTGGTAAGACCGTGCTTGAAGGACACCGGAGAAGAAGAATATTCAGATGGGAGGGTGAAGCCACACGAGGGTGAGCAGTGAAACTGAAAGAGACAAAAGTGATCCCTCGGCAGGGCAGAGACGCATTAAAAAAGAAGGAAATTAAAGCTCGTATTGGACATCCTAATCGCCCGTACTTGATGTCTCATCATCAACTCATTCCCCATCAGTCAGTTTTGACAGTGGTTAATGGTGGCATGTTCTTGCTAATGGCAGTAACACTTAACCCTCTACTGCGCAGCGGTTCCCTCAGGCAACGGAAAGTTTTCTTGGCAACCAACCCGAATGGTAAAGAAAATATCCAAGAACAGTCCAGTAAGGTGTGGGACTCGCTCAATGTGCAGCTCCAGGCAGAGCTTGAGCAGTCTGCAGCCTCGGGAACTGACGTTCAGTTGCAGGAGGCCGACTCTGTGTGTGTGTGTGTGTTGCCACTAACGGCTGGATTGCCCCTGATGATGGAGGTGCAAAGACCCCATTGTCGCACACAACGAAAAGATATTTGGAGGTGTGGGGGGGGGATCCAAAAAAAACCCCCATCTCATCTCATCTTATCAGCCGCTTCTCCAGGATTGGGTGGCGGTGGCAGCAAGCTAAGTAGGGCACTCCGGACGTCCCTCTCCCCAGCAACGCCCTCCAGCTCCTCCCGGGGGATCATTGGACATGTAGCCCCTCTAGTGAGTTCTGGGTCTACCCCGGGGTCTCCTCCCAGTTGGACGTGCCCGGAAAACCTCCAAAGGATGGTGCCCAGGAGGCATCCTAATCGGATGCCCGGACCACCTCAACTGGCTCCTTTTGACGCGAAGGAGCAGCGACTCTACTCTGAGCTCCCTCCGGATGTCCGAGCTCCTCACCTTATCTCTAAAGCTGACTCCAGACACCGTACGGAGCAAACTCATTTCAGCTGCTTGTATCCATGATCTCACCCTTTTGGTCACCACCCAAAGCGCAACATTTGAAAAAAAAAAAACAAGTTTTGTCAAGAAAATGTCCCAAAATGAAACAAGAAATGATGTGCAGTATTTTTGTATCATGTACCATCAAAATGTGTGCGGTAGAGGGTTAAATAGGGAGGGGGCCCCACCTTAAACAGGATAGGAGACCAATGCCGTATTGGACAAATAAAATGCATGAGCAGTTATGTCGTTCACTGTTTCCCTCTTACTATTTTAATTATTCTGGGGGATTAATGAATTGGTTCCATAAATGCCCCCCATTCCTCAAATGCAAATAAGGTTTTCCGAGATAGCTGTCATGTGTTTGTTTATAAGTGAGATGGAGAAGGTACAGGCGCCATTACAGGCTCTATTACAGCATGAGGTCGTTCCTCATATTTAAGAAAGAATAAGACAATTAGTCTATTCGTTTTAGTTATGAATACAATAAATCATCTCCGCCTCACTGATCACAAATTCGGCACCTGATTTTTATTATGCTGGGGTCAGACTACGTGATATTTTTTGTCTTTCATTGTGGCCACCAGATTGGTCAGATTAGTTAACCATACTGCCATAAATTCTTGCCGTGACTTGGACAGGAGGCTGGCAACACTACAAGCATGACCCCGACCAGTCATTTTATGCTGCCTTTCACGACCTTGTGCGAGTTCATAGATAATCGGCGAGGAGGGTCGAGAAACTGTCAGTCGTGGCTACAGAAGCGTATGATGCTGGTGGTCTTGTGTTCTGAAACACTGTTGTGGCTAGTGCTACGGGGGAATGCTAACCTAGCATAGCTTAACCAGCTACTCACTGGGTTGCTGAAGTGCCTCCGCTATTTCTCACCAACACTCAGTCTATCTTTTTTGACTCGGTCATGGTTCCTCCCTTGAGGAAACATATAAAAGGCAGGGGTGTTGTTGCCACTGCTCAACGAACCCCTCCTCGGTTTCATCGTTCCGCCTGACAACAGCAGCAGCAGCAGCATGTCTTTCTCTTTGCCATGTTTACATATTATGTGCATCCTATTGGTCAACGTCAAGGAACACGTCAGACTAGGCAGGAAAATACAAAAAAATTCTGACTTGCTAGACCAGAGGTTCCCAAACTTTTCCATGTCAAGGCCTCCCAAATAGCATTAGCCTCTGGCAAGATGTCTTTAAAACCCATCGGCAATACTACGGCAAATGTTAAAATGAAGAAGAAGAAAAAAAACTCCTTCGAATATATTTCCTTACTTTTGTTAATGCAATAATAATGACATTTATACTTCAAATTTTAATCCTTCCGTTATATTGAATATTTCTGTTTTCCATTATAAGCATTTTTTGTTATAAAATATATTTGATCATAATATACATGATAATTCAATTTATTTTTTACAAATTTTTTTTTAGCATTTTCCCTCATCTTCCCTCCAGTTTGTTGAGGTCCCCTTGGCGTCCCCCTGTGGGGCCGCGGCCCCCACTTTGAAAACCACTGCGCTAGACTTTTCATCAGGGTATCGTGGGGCATCCCAGATGCCACATTGTTGTTCTTTGATTATGTCACACTACACGGGGTGCAGACGCTCGTTCGTAGTTCCCGACATTCATAATTGGACCCAGTGCTGGAAATTTGTCATAATTCATGTAGTCTGATCCCAGCATTAATCAAGCAAAGGACTTCCAGATGTGGCTATGTGAGATGTGAAGGAGAGGGTCTGTTGGCACTGAAAACAGATAAAGAAAGCTGACAATGCTTCCCCCACCCCTTATTCTCCCCAATTGTATCCGGCCAATTACCCCACTCTTATGAGCCGTCCCAGTCGCTGCTCCACCCCCTTCTGCCCATCCGGGGAGGGCTGCAGACTACCACATGCCCCCTCCGATACATGTGGAGTCACCAGCTGCTTTTTTTTCCCACCTGACAGTGAGGAGTTTCGCCAGGGGGACAAAGTGTGTGGGAGGATCACGTTGTTCCCCCTCCCCCTGGCTGACCAGAGGAGGCGGTAGTGCAGCGACCAGAACCCATACCCACATCGGCTTCCCACCCGCAGACACGGCAAATTGTGTCTGTAGGGCTTCCCGACCAAGCCGGAGGTAACACGGGGATTCGAACAGGCGATTGGTAGGCAACGGAATAGACCGCCACGCCACCCGGACGCCCCTTAGAAAGCTGACAATGCTTGATATATAAAACCACAAACATGCCTTTACTTTATATATATATATATATATATATATATATATATATATATATATATATATATATACACACACACACACACATACACTGAAAGAGAAATACTAATACAATCAGTGAGTGAGAGGAGAGAAATGTTTACCAAGATTTAAGAGTCTGTGGATTAGTTAGGTTCATAGCCACACTTGGAGTCTATCGAGTCATTTTTTACCATGATTGAATCTGTAATCTATAACCAATTCCCCCCCCCCCATCCCAGTTTTCACACTGCATAGCGGCACCATGCTGGCTCCATTCCTTTGCAGCTAATTAAATCCATCATCATCAAAACAAAGACACCGGATAACCAGTGTCCTCTTTAATTAGTCATTTGCCTGTCATGATCATCCCATCTGATGCCCGTGTGTTTATATGACGCAAAAAAGCCCTCCATATTGCCAAGTGAGTACCACACAGTGGCAGTTGTGTGTGCTGCTCCCACGGGGCTGGGCTCCTGGGTTGTGCATCGGGAATGAAACAAGCTGTGGATCGTCATCCCCTTTTTTTATGTGTTTATTTCCGAACTGTAAATAGATACATTGGCTTTTTTTTCCCTTTTCTTTGTGACCTGGGTTGCAGGGCAAGACGCTATGATTGATGTTGTGTTTGGGTATTGGGTTTTGAAGGTTCCTGATCTGAAAGAAAGCATGCACAGCTCTGAGCAGTCAATACAGAATCAGAAATCGGAAACACTTTATTTGTCGTTTCATCTCATGCGCGCAAGTGCATGAAATGAAACGACACATCGTTTGCCCCAGCCCACAGCAGTGCAACGCAAAGACACAAACACATGTCCAAAAACTACAAGAACACACATGGCCAAACTAACACATATCCATCCATCCATTATCCAAACCGCTTATCCTGCTGTCAGGGTCACGGGGATGCTGGAGCCTATCCCAGCAGTCATTGGGCGGCAGGCGGGGAGGCACCCTGGACAGGCCACCAGTCCATCACAGAATAGCACATATATCTAAACTAATAAATAAATAAATAAATAAAAATCACTGTCCAGGAGAACGAACGCCAGCCAGGATGACTGTCGGAACTGCTGGTCTGCATGGGCTAGCAGTTAGCTTAGCCTGCCCCGCTTCCACATCCTGTCAGACCACCCTCGGTGTTTCATATTCGGGTGCAGGTCCAGTCAGGGCTGTGGTCCTTGGACCCACAGGATGCAGCAGACCAGGCTCCCTCAGCCGATCCAACGCCAGCTCTCCTAGCCAGACACCTTTGACACACCTCCCCGCACACCACAGGACAACGCTAAAAACACAGTCAAGGCTAGGCGGGGCTGCCGCCAGACCACCCTCGGTGTTATCGGAACTGCTGGTCTGCATGGGCTAGCAGTTAGCTTAGCCTGCCCTTCCGCATCCTGTCAGACTGCCCTCACTGTTTCCTCTTCGGGCACAGCTCCAGGCAGAGCTGTGGTCCCTGGGCCCACAGGTTGCAGCAGACCAAGCTCTCCCAGCCGATCCAGCGCCAGCTCCCTCAGCCATCAAATGAAGACACATTTAGATGCAGACGTGGACAAAGACACTGCATGGACGGTACTGGGTGAGGCCTCCGCTAACGTGAATTCTCACCGCCATCTTCCCACACCGGTACTGGGTGGGGCCGCTGCAAAAGTGAATTCGCGCCGCCATCTTCCCACACCGGAAGCGGATGCATCAATACAGTGTCGAACTGAAACTTCAGCGGACGCGTCGCCTCTCGGCAAGCCTGTCTTGTGTTATCCTGTTTCATTTTGGGTTCTTCTACCAGATTGTAGTTGCATAGCCGGTACAAACATTAGTCATAACAAAGCCATCAACACGAATGCACTGTGTGACAAGACGAGGAGTTGGAAGCCTCTTTCGTTTCCTGTTGCCCAGATAGGCAGTGATGAGCCAGCAGGAAGTGCTCGTGTACAGTGAGTCACAAGGGCTGGAAGACAGACATCCTCCTTCGCAGGACCGTAGGGAAACATAAATGAATTAGCGAGCGCTGTGATGTGGAGCGGCAGCCTCATCTGACTTCCTTTCACTGTTGACGTGTCAATTTTGGGCCGGTGAGGGATGACACTGACCGCCCATCTGCTGTCGTCGCGCGCTGCCAGAGGGAAGCGGCTGGTGAATTAACCATGAAAAAACTAGCCGCGCTCTGCTCTCTCCGTGCTACGACAATGGCTAGCGCGCACACAGCTTGTTGAAAGCAGGAACTCTGTGTGTGTGTGTGTGTGTGTGTGTGTGTGTGTGTGTGTGCGTGCATCTTTGTCATCTGTGTGTGCCCGTTGTGTTGGTGGTGGTAATGATGTTTATTTGCGTGTGTACATATATATGTGCACATCGTTCTGTGAATATTTGTGCTGTGTGTTTGTGTTTTAGTACCCCCCCCCCCCCCAACATCAACTTGTATCCTCACCATCTCGGGAGCAAGTCTCCTCTCTGCTGGCATCTACACGTGCAGCAGTACGTCCACCAGCACAAAATTACCCTGCATGTATCAACATATCGACATAAAGGCTATTTGTACCTGGTATCGGTGTACGCACAAACTCACACACACTAGCCACAATAATCTCACTGCACGTCCACAACCGCATACCTCACACACACACATATATGCAAATCCCTCTCTTTCTCCTCCCGTCGCTCTCATGCATACATGCATTTTTTTTTGCTTACACTTTGCTTGCACTTTCTCCTGTTCAACTCTTCTCGCCTCTCTGCCATCTTCTCAGTTTAAGATTCATTAAGGCTTATCATTAGTGTGCTCAGTGACACATCCGAGAGCCGGGTATCGATCTGAGACAGCGCCACCCGCTGCATTCGTCAGCCCCGTTTCTGACATGGCCTTGCTCAGCAGTTCTCAGTGCAGTGACGCCGTGCAGCCGGGACAGCAATTGCCTTACACAGGTGCTGGTGTGATGGCGATTTTTGTAACGATATCTCTGTCTGTGGACTACAGGGGGCGCTGGTCACAGCCTGCGCAGATGACACGCTACACCTTTGGAACCTCCGTCAGAGACGGCCAGCTGTCCTGCACTCGCTCAAATTCAACCGAGAGAGGTAAGCGCAACACCGGGACACGGATCATATGGATCCACATGATGTGCATGCAAAGGAAACGCACACACTGGACACAAATGCACACCATAACATAGTTTTTGTTTTGACATTTTATGAGGTCGGTGAAATAAATTACATTTTTGACTGAATAAATCCTCAAGTCATGGTTCTCTGTGGATACCTGGCAGACGGGCTAGTATAGCTTGCTTTATTATTTCAGAATGTGTTTTTCTACAGCTCTCAGCTACTGTCTCCAATACCTCGCCAAGTTTCTGCACCAGCTCAGGAAAACAACTTTTGAGTCGTGTCTAGGGGGCCTTACAAAACACAGAGCGAAACAATAGAAGTCAGAGTTTGGCAAATTTGTCTTGAGATTTAATACTCAGATGCAGGGACGTGCACAGATATTTTAAGGGGCTGTTGCCCTAACCTGGAAAAAAAGGGCAACCCCCCCACCCCACCCCCCATCCCGATTTTAGGTGTCACCCATCAGCATGTACCCGATTGGTGTAGAATATGGTCATTTAAATGAACACATCCATTTTGATTTTGTAAATTGTTTTAATTTTTGAGATTAATGAAATAGAAGAACTGCACACTGTTAGTGTAAGTTAACACATTATTGCACACAACGTTTCTTGTATGCCAGAAAGTTAAATCAGTTCACCTGAACACAACATTGAGAGGGAGAAACGTTTCATCACTCATCTAAGGGACTTTGTCACTGCAAGTATCCTCAACCTCACAGTTGCGTAATGACCAAAACTGGCACGGTTGTGTCACAACTGGAGCCAGTGATCGGTTTGATATGCAAATTGCCATGACTGCTAATTAGAGTTATGATGGCCATGTGTACTATTCACAGAGGATTGGTGAACAGGTGCAATCACAGCATTGTAAGATAGTGACAGATGTACTCTTAGCCACCACCCCCCCCCCCCCGGTTCAGGGATGGCCATTCCCTCTTCATATAGATGGCCTCTTTGACTCCCTGTTCAAACCAGCGTTTCTCCCTATCACGGATGTGCACATCCTCATCCTTGGAAGAGTGGCCACTGGCTTGGAGATGGGTGTAGACTGCAGAGTCCTGGCCTGATGCGGTAGCTCTTCTGTGTTGTGCCATCCTCTTCCCCGGAGCCTGTTTTGTTTTCCCAATGTATAATTCATGGCAATCCTCCTGGCACTTGACAGCATACACTATATTGCTCTGTTTGTACCAGGGGACCCAATCCTCAGGGTGGACCAATTCCTGGCACAGCATGTTTTGGGGTTTGAAATCAACTGAGATGCGGTGTTTGGAAAATATGCATCTCACATGTTCCGACACTCCCGTCACATATAAAATCACCACTGGTTTATGCGTAAGCAGCTGTTGTCCTTCTCCCTTCGATCGACTGGTGCACTGTTTGGGTGTCTTTCTGGCTTTGACAAATGCCCAGTTAGGATAATCACACTTGACCAGGGCCTGTTTAATGTGGGATTTCTCCCCTTCCCCGGCCACTAGGGACGTTGTCAGCTTGGTGATGCAGCATCCTGATGCCTCCTAGTTTGTGCTCCAGTGGATGAGAGTTGCAACTGTTCCTCAATCCTCTGTGAATAGTATACATGGCTATTGTGACTCTAATTAATGGTCACGGCAATTTGCATATCACACTGATCGCTGGTTTCAGTTGTGACGCAACTGTGCCAGTTTAGGCTGTTATGCAAGTGTGCTGTTTATAAGATTGGGGATACCTGCAGTCAGCTGAGACTGACGAAATCACTGAGACGAGTGATGAAATGTTTCTCCCACTAAACGTCGTATCCAGATGAACTAAAACCGCTTTCTGGGGTCATGAAAAAAAGTTTCATGATTTTAAAATTGCCATATTTTAAAGACGTAATCAAAAATGTAAGCAGTAATCATTGACAATGTAACTATAATTACAAACTTTGCAAATTTGATCTTGGCTAATTATAGTAACTTGTTTTTGTAAACGTATTATGTAATCCTGATTACATTTAATAAGTTACTACCCAACCCTAGGTAGCTACACAGTAGCCCAAACAATAGCAAGGCTATAACAGCAATGCCTATTCATATGACTTGTGTGTCATAAATTATGATGAGTTTTTGTTTGTGCTTTCCTACCATCGCCAAGTATTCCAGCCTGGTTCACACATGACACATAGCTTCATATTGACTGTAAACAATATCTAATCTGGCATAATTCAGCAGTCAAAAAAACATTAGATCCTCATATCTCTACAGAACGCATACTTAATGTAATGGTTGTAACTGAGGAGTTATCTTGTATGTAGCCTCCTGCCTATATGTTAGCCAGCTAGCTAGCTAGCTAAGATTGGTTCATGTGATAGCGCAATATAAGGCAATATTGCACAATGTGATGAAAATATGACAAGCTGCACAGTGTTTGGCAGCATATGTGGAGATTTTTATTCACAGGGAAGCCCATTCGATTCATTGTTAATAATTTCTACAACTTCAAAAGACTCACCTGGAGGACTCCTACAACACCAACAATGCCAAGTTTGGATGCTATAGTGTCCCATGTCAGTGGGCATTGGGCATCACATTGCTTTACTTTACATTTGTTTTTGGGGATTTTTACGACTCTGGGCCGCCCCATCTCTTTGTCCCACGGAGGCATGCCCATCAAAAATTAATAAAAGTTTGGATGATATGGTGATTTAATTTGGTCTAACATGAGCAATCATGGGCTACACATGTTTATGCAGTCACAACAGCAAAAATAAGTATATATATTTATTTATTTTTCCTCCAGGAGGACAGTTCAGCCAACGAGGGCAAATGAGCTGTTACTTTGCAACTTTAGCCCAGCCTTGTTCATGTCCTTGCTCTGATGAGTGCTATATTGACTAAAGTTACATTTTCAAAACTTGGAAATTAAAGAGTTTCTCTGACTTAGTAAGTAAGTAAAGATTATTTATAGATAGCACCTTTCACAGGCACAAGTCACAAAGTGCTTCATAGTCAAATAAAACTAGGATAAACAACAGATAAGTTTTTCACAGTAAAAAAAATAAAAAAGATCAACAACAGATAAACACAAGTTAATATATATATACTACCTAATGTGTCCGAGGGACACTTAGAAGACTCTGGTTAGAGGACCTAAGAGCCCGGCTCGTGGTGTGGGGGTGAAGAAGGTCCATAATGTAATGAGTAGCCTGGCCATGTCGGGCTCTATAAAGTGAGCACCAAGATTTTAATATTAATTCCAAGATTAATAGGAAGCCAGTGTGGAGAGGATAATGTGGACCATCTGTTGGACTGTATCAAAAGCCTAGAAGCAGCATTTTGGACAGTTTGTAAATGGTCCAAGGAAGATTTATTAAGGCAGGTAAAAAGGAATTACAGTAGTCTGAACATGATGAGACAAAAGAATGTATTAGCCTCTCCATTTCAGCTCTTGATACAACAGACATGAATTTGACTACGTTTCATAAGTGAAAGAAATATGATCAAGTCAGCGTCCTAATATGACCATCAAAACTCATGGATTGATCAAAAATCACACCAAGATTGGGGGCGTCCACATAGCATAGTGTATTATTCCATTGCCTACAAACACAGTGATCTTTGGTTCGAATCCCCGTGTTATCTCCAGCTTGGTTGAGCATCTCTACAGACACAATTGGCCGTATCTGTGGGTGGGAAGCCAGATGTGGGTATGTGTCCTGGTTGCTGTACTAGCGCCTCCTCTGGTCGGTCGGGACGCCTGTTCGGGGGTAGGGAGAACTTGGGGGAATGGCGTGATCCTCCCATGTGCTACGTCCCCCTGGTTAAACTCCTCACTGTCAGGTGAAAAGAAGCGCCTGGCGACTCCACGTGTATCGGAGGAGGCATATGGTAGTCCGCAGCCCTCCCCGAAACAGCAGAGGGGGTTTAGCAGTGACCGAGATGGCTCGGAAGAGTGGGGTAATTGGCCATGTACAATTGGGGAGAAACCCCCCCCCCCAAAAAAAATCACACCAAGATTATGCAGTCTAGACCAAGAAGACGAGGATAAGGCACAAAGATTCTGCCTGATCACTGAGTGAAGGTTATCACGATCAGTAATCAACACTTCAGTTTTATTGGCATTTAACTGCAGGAAATTATTTGCCATCCATCAAAGAAGTTTGAATCAGTTCATCTGGATACGTTTGTCAATAAACGTTGTACCCAGATGAACTGATTCAACCTTCTTTGATTTTTCTTACCTGGATTATTGAGCATGCATCAAGACATTTGCCATCCAATTCCTAAATGCATTTAAACAGTTGTTCAGTACTGAAAGTCTGTCAAGCTCATCTGAGTTGAAGGAGAATTATAACTAGACTGCATCAGCATACAAACAATAGATGTCTCAGAAACCACTGATAAATCTGTTTTAGAGAAACCATGTATGTGCAGAATAAAATAGGCCCCAAGACCAATCCCTGGGGGATGCTGCATGATAAAGCAGCAGTATCCGGCAGAAATTCACCTACAGAGCCTTGGGAGAGTCCTATCTTTGAGGTAGGAGTACCAATCCAATGCAGTCCCAGAAATACCCACCAGGTGCTTTAGTCTATGGATTAGTGTGTGGTGGTCAACAGTATTGAATGCTGCACGAAGGTCCAACAAAACCAAAACCGAACACTTTCCAGCATTTACAGCCATTAAAATGTCATTTGAAACTTCAAGGAAGGCCGTTTCAGTGGAGTTTTGTTCACAAAAACCAGACACCCACCCTGTGCAAATCCAGTGCTAAAACAAATTGCTTTTCAACGACTTTTTCTAAAATTCTAGAAACGAAAGGCAGTTTAGAAATAGGCCTATAATTCTCTGGTCTCAGCCCTCACCATATCACTAAGGATATACCCATACATTTTTTGAGATGCACCCTGTGTACTTCAAACTTTGTGGCTTTCCACAAGAGCTCGGTCATCCGACATTTGTTCCCAAAACGCCAGATAGTTTCATTTATCAAAGGGATGAATATGTGGAGGAGCTCTTTCTGGGTTTGAGAGGAGCCACTTCATCCAGCACCAAGGAGCAGTGATTGTTAAAAGATTGAATTTAAGTTTCTACATTGCCATTCATTAAAACAATATCACTGTCAAACATCACAGAGAAATTAACAGCCACAACCTCGTTTATCAAGCAGGTGCATCTCATATGCAAGGAAGGCTGAAACTCCAATTTAAAACATATCAAGTAAAATACATTTATGATCACTGACAAGTAAATCCTTAGAGCCAACGTTCGCCAGCAGCCATACCAACACGTACCCTGGTTCTGCTGAATGACAGAAGCTAAGTAGGTGTCGGCTTGGCTAATACTTGTATGGGAGACCTCCCGCGAAAATGAGTTACTGCTGGAAGTGGTGTTGGTGGGCCAGTAGGGGGCAGTCTTCCATCTGGTCCTAATAAACAACAAAAATCCCAATGCCCCAGCTGCAGATGAGTCCTTTGGATGAGACGTTAAACTGATGTCCTGACTAACTGTGGTCATTAAAGATCCCATGGCACTTATCGCAATGAATAGGGGGTCCCCTGGTGTCCTGGCAAAATTCCCAACCTGCCTCTCTCTATCTGGCCACCTAATCATCCCCCCATGTAATTGGCTCAATGATTCCTCCCTCTCCACCTCAAGCTGATGTGTGGTGAGCGTTCTGGTGCAAAATGGCTGCCGTGCATCACCCAGGTGGTGCTACACATTGGCGGTGGTTGAGGTGAGTTTCCCCCCTTGTCTGAGAAGCGCTTTGGGTGTCGAGATAAAGCACCACATAAATGTAATCCATCATTTTCAATATCCACGCCATGTGTAAAAACAAGGTCCAAAGTGTGCCCTCCTGTGTGTGTAGAGCCAGCTACATGTTGCATAAAGTTGAAGGACTCAGTGAGATTAATAAATTCAGAGGCAATATTACATGTAGTATCATCATTATGAAGATTAAATCAGACATCCAAAGGAGTTGAATCAAGTGCAACTGGACTTGGTATATAGCCGTGAAGACGTTTCGCCTCTCATCCAAGAGGCTTCCTCAGTTCGTACCTTTCTGACTAGACGAAGCTAGTCTGGTCTAGTCAGAAAGGCACGAACTGAGGAAGCCTCTTGGATGAGAGGCGAAACGTCTTCACGGCTATATACCAAGTCCAGTTGCACTTGATTCAACTCCTTTGGATAACCATGACCTGGATGAATGAGAACATTCACAGACATTAAATCAGACAGGTTGACAGATGGAAATGTGGAGGGCGTGATTGATAAGTTTCGTTATATGAGACTGTCAAACAGGTACAACTTTGCGAAAGATGAAGCTTCTAGACAGGCTCAGGAGAAGCTCGCACATTTTTACCCTTTCTAGACCCGTGCAAAACGTGTCTCTCGTAACGTACGTCTAAAAAAAAAAAAAACAGTAGTCTGAATGGGTCACAGCAGACATTGACAAGATATAAATGCCACCATCAGTGACTGTAGCAACACTGACTATACTTTCTATTTTAGCACTAACCTGAGGACTACGTCGAGGACATAGTCACTCTCTCTGTCGCTGACCTAGCTTACCTCTGAGGTGCTGGAGGAAACTGTTTGTGTGATTTTCAGTCCATATAGAAGCTTATGTGAAAGAAAGTCCACTTTGTACTTTCTTTTTGAATCTCTAAGAAATGGATCTGGGCAGAGAAAGGAAATTCTGTTCTGATTTTGAAGACATTTTCTATGTCAATTTCAAGCCATTGTTGAACTATTCAATGCTTTGTATTGCACATTGTCAGCAGGGTTATATCCTTCACTTAGGCTGAGACTACTGGGTTTTCCTCACCTATTTATTCATTTATTTATTTATTTATTTATTTATCTTTTTATTTGTATTTTTTCTCCCTTTTTCCTCCTCAATTGTATCCGGCCAATTACCCCACTCTTCCGAGCCGTCCCGGTCGCTGCTCCACCCCCTCTGCCGATCCGGGGAGGGCTGCAGACTACCACATGCCTCCTCCCATACATGTGGAGTCGCCAGCCGCTTCTTTTCACCTGACAGTGAGGAGTTTCACCAGGGGGACTTAGCGTGTGGGAGGATCACGCTATTCCCCCCAGTTCCCCCTCCTGCCGAACAGGTGCCCTAACCAACCAGAGAAGGCGCTAGTGCAGCGACCAGGATACCAGTAACGTGCAGTGAGGTCCATGGCTGGGTAGGCAGTGAACTATATTTATTTGTGCCAGAGAGAGGCACAAGCAGACTGCTGCAGCAGCCTACAGTCACGAATGCTAGCTTTGGGAGCAAGCCATTCTGAATAGGGCATGCCTTTTATTGATAACACAACAAGTTTTACATGATTTTTTTACAACAATCTTAAAAAATTAATGTTAATAAATAAATAATTTTATTTTTTTCTTATTAGCTTTAGTGAGGCACTGCCGACCCTGCCTCCCCTGACTGCACATCACTGCAGGACACATACCCATATCCGGCTTCCCACCCGCACACACGGCCAATTGTGTCTGTAGGGACACCCGACCAAGCCGGAGGTAACACGGGGATTTGAACCGGCGATCCCCGTGTTGGTAGGCTTTTTTCACATTTTGAGGTTTAATCCGAATCATCAGAATCAGAACTGGCTTAAAGTATCTAAATAAAAAAAGAAAAGACAATTCAATTCAATTTATTGTCATTAAAAACAATGTGCAGGCACATGTTAAAAATGAAATGAGGGCTGTGGCTTCACCAAACAGTGCAAGACAGACACAGACAAACACAGCAAACACAGTATAAGATATATACTTGAAGACCAAAAGCTAAAATAAGTTAAAAAACAGCAAGAGTACAAAATATTTAAAAATATCTACAGACATTCAGAGGGTGGCCAGGTTGAGGTGGGCAACAGCTTGTGGAAAGAAGCTGTTTTTGAGCCTGGTAGTGCGGGCTCTGATGCTCCTGTAGCGCCTCCCAGAGTGCAGGGGGGAGAACAGTACACGGTTGGGGTGGGTGGGATCTCTGCTGATGCTCAGACCCCTGCGAAGGCAGCGTTTGTGATAAATGTCTTTAATGGCTGGGAGCTGGGTACCGGTGATGCTGGGCCGCCTTGACGACCCGCTGCAGAGCTTTCTGGTCTACTGAGGTGCAGTTGCTGTACCACACTGAGATGTAGATGCTCAGGATGCTCTCTATGGTGCAATAGTTGAAGTTGGTGAGAATTTTGGGGGATAGACGGGCGCTCCTCAGCCTCCTCAGGAAATGCAGGCGTTGTTGGGCCTTTTTCACAAGGGCCTGGTCGTTTAATGTCCAGGAAAGTTCCTCGCTGATGTGGACTCCAAGGAATTTAAAGCTGGAACTTCCACCCCATTGATGTGTATGGGGGAGTGGCAGCACCTTCTAGACCCCCTGAAGTCCACAATCAGCTCCTTTGTCTTCTGCACATTGAGGAGAAGATTGTTGGTAGTACATCATGATGTGAGGTGCTGAATCTCGTCCCTGTAGGCGGTCTCGTCATTGTTGGTGATACGGCCAATGACTGTGGTGTCATCTGCAAACTTAACTATAACATTTGAAGGGTGAGCTGGCAGGCAGTCGTGGGTAAAGAGGGAGAAAAGGAGGGGAGCTCAGAACACAGCCTTGAGGGGCACCTGTGCTGAGGGTCAGGGTGGAGGAGGTGCGGTCACCTAACCTAACAGACTGAGGTCTGTTGGTCAGGAAGTCCAGGATCCAGTTACAGAGGGAGGGGTTGAGGCCAAGGGAGAGGAGTTTGAAGGCAGAGCTGTAATCTATAAACAGCATCTTGATGTATGTGTTGTTAAGTTCAAGGTGGGTCAGAGCAAAGTGCAGGGCAGTGGCAATGGCATCCTCAGTAGACCTTTTGGAACGGTAAGCGAACTGATGTGGGTCGAATGTGGGGGGGGTAATGTTTTTGATGTGAACCAAACCAGTCTCTCAAAGCACTTCATGGCAATGGGGGTGAGTGCTATGGGTCGGTAGTCATTCAGACATGTGGATGTTGGTTTCTTGGGGACAGGAATGATAGAGGTGGTCTTAAAGCATGCCGGGACTATGGATTGGGACAGTGAGAGGTTAAATATAGTTGTAAAGACCTCAGCCAGTTGCTCGGCACATTCCCAGAGGACCCGACTCGGTATGCTGTCTGGTCCAGCAGCCTTCCGTGTGTTCACCTTGTGCAGTGATTCTCTGACTTTTGTGATCGATGGAGTGAGCACCTGGTTTTCTAGGTGGCTGGGGATTTTTGTGGCTGGGTCAGTATTGTCCTTGTCGAAGGGCGCATAGAAATGATTTAGCTTGTCTGGCAGGGAGGCATCATGGACAGTGGGACCACTATTGGAGCTTTTGTAGTCTATGATAGACTGAATGCCTTGCCACATTCACCGGGGATCGGAGTTATTGTGAAAGTGGTCCTCTATTCGTAGAGAATATTTTTGTTTGGCTCTTCTGATGCCCTTTTTGAGGTTGGATCTGGCTGCACTGTAGGCCTCGCAGTTACCTGACTTGAACGCTGCATCCCAGACTTTCAGCAGCTGCCAGACCTCACTGGTCATCCAGGGTTTCTGGTTCGGAAAGGCGCAGATTGTTTTTTTTTGTTGTGACACTCTGTGTAAAAGTGAATGTAGGCTAGTATGGCAGATGTCTGTTCCTTAATGTCTATATGGGAGCCATGGGTAGCTGAATGTGCAAAAATACTCCAGTCTGTGTTGTCAACAGTCCTGGAGTTCAGAGACTGCTCCTTCTGGCCACACAGTGATTGTCTTTACTGCTAGCTTGACCCGTTTTATTAAGAGTTTGTAGGTTGAGACCAGGAACAGGCAGAGGTGGTCAGAATGCCCCAGGTGGGGACAGGAAGTAGCTTTGTAAGAGCCCTTGATGTTTGTATAGAGATGGTCCAGGGTGTTTTGTCCCCTAGTGGGGCAGGAGACATGCTGATGAGACATGCTGATGGAATTTGGGCAATACAGCCCTGAGGTTAGCCTGATTAAAATCACCACCTATGATAAAGGCATTGTCCGGATGTTTGGTCTGTTGTCTGCTGATGGCACATTGTAGCTAGTTAAGTGCTACCTTAGCATTAGCAGGTGGGGGGATGTATACAGCGGTGATGGTAATGGCCGTTAACTCCCTGGGCAGGTAAAAAGGCCTACTGAATCATAAGGAGCTCAAGATCAGCAGAGCAACGCCTTTCAACGATCTTTATATTGTTGCACCAAGAGTTATTGACATAAATACTCAAACCTCCTCTGCAGATCTCGCCGGAGTCCTTGTCCTGTTTGCACGGAAGGCTGCTTGCTCGACTGCCAAGTCAGCTGTGTTGCTGTTGAGCCAAGTTTCCATAAACATCAGCAGACAGCAGTTCTGCAGCCTTTTCTGAGCGGACGGCCTGAGTCTTATCTCGTCCATTTTGTTAGCTAACGATGGGACGTTAGCCATGAAGATGCTGGGGAGGGAAACTTTGAAGGGAACGCTACTTAGCTTAGCATGTAGCCCGCCTCGTTTCCCCCTCTTCTGTTTACGTTGCCGACGGGGGGAAGCGTTTCCACTGCGAGACCAGTGAGCGGACAATATTGTATCATGCATGGAAAAGTAGACACGTTAGCCGGACCCTTTAGTCGAGCGGTTAGCGATGTCGTCCGCGGTGCGGGAGATATGGGTTCGCGTCCCGGCTGCGGCAGTTCCTGTGGTTGCCCCCCGAATTCGCTACAATATCGATGGGGAAAATATCCGTGATGGTGGAGGGAAGTGAGTAATCCGTTCTGAGGTTTAAAAGTTCCTGACGGCTGTAGGAGAGCACATGACCTACACTTGTAAATAAAATTAAAACTAACGTATAAATAACAAAGAAAGCACAACACCGAACAGGGAGCCGCAGTAGCCGCTGCCTCCAGCACGCTGCCATCTTGGACAATATGAAATGCTTAGCACAAACGTAGCCTCAAATAACCTCTATTGTCTCAGAAAATATTTATATTTTACTCAACAATCTTTGGCAATAATGTACAAATCTTTGATGATCATGTTGACACTATATTACTCTTTAGAAAATGAAATGGTGTATTTGGAGAGTGTGGTGGGCTTTTTAGGCTAGCGTCTCAATGCTGAAGTTCCCTGTTTGAATCCTGGTGTTGCCAATGGTAAGACTTTTAAAAAAAAAAAAGATTTTAAATTTTTTTTAAAAAGAGTACTTACCAACGTTTACGTCTGAAAATTGTAAAGTTTGCTAAACGTTTGTTCATTTCAAAATGCGTTGAACCTCTGAGGAAGAGAAAAGCATCTTATCCTGTCTACCTGGGAACAGCGGCTAATTTGCTGCTGGGGTCCCTCTGGGTCCCAGTGTGTTTTACTGCAGTAGCGCCGACGTGCACCATCGCAGTACCTTCGTCTCCCGGAAACACAAAATGTCCACATTTTTAGAAAGCTTCCGGAACAGATGTTGCAGTAAAGTTTGACAAGTTGTGAGTCACATAATACAGCTGTCCTTTTTATATTGCGCATCAAGCCTGTGACTGGCTCGCGGAGGAGTGATAAACCTTCAGGAACAGAGACTGAGAAGACTCTCAAGCCCACGGTGTGTCATAAAAACCTGAATATAACTGACTGGAGCCTCAAAGGCTCATGAGTGGAACCATCTTGGTAAATCCACACTCTCTGTCTCTGTCTCTGTCTCTCTCTCTCTCCACGTTGCTTAAAGGCCCCCAATATAGTTTCCCTCCAATGCCCTCGAATAGATCGTTTTGTTGTTCTACACCGTTGACAACAGAACAATAACAGTCCCAGCACAGTGTTTTTGTGGTAAATTACACCACAGTGGAACAAAAATGTCGTTTTTGAACCCCCCCCTCCCCCCCCAATTGTACCTGGCCAACTACCCCACTCTTCCGCGACACCCCCTCTGCCGACCCCGGGAGGGCTGCAGACTACCACATGCCTCCTCTGATGCACGTGGAGTCGCCAGCCGCTTCTTTTCACCTGACAGTGAGGAGTTTCACCCGGGGAACATAGCCTCCCCCCTCCGACCAGAGGAGGCGGTAGTGCAGCAACCAGGACACGTACGTATAGACACAATACGTATAGAATCGAACCGGCAATCCCTGTGTTGGCAGGCAACGACATAGACCGCCACGCCACCCGGACGCCCCTCGTTTTTCAGCCTTTATTTTCATACTATCAGTTATATTGGAATTTCTCTAGATTATTTTTCATTCGTTTCCCATGTTATCCAGACGACGATGTCGTTTGGGGTCACCACAGATTGTCACTTCTAAATGTTGTTAAGATTCATTAGGTGTCACTTTCGGTACTGTCATGTAGGTAGATGAGTCACATAAATGTCACGGGGGAGAGCTCTCCATGGGCGACCTTTAGTGAGGGTGACTTTAATAGCCACACATGCCCCCGGCACGACATGGGCCCTAATAGGAGCACAGTGGAAAATGGAGCAGAGGTTTGTGTGAACCACAGACACACACACACACACGCACAACTTAATTTTCATATCACAAAATGCCAGACGTACCGTCCTGTGTCAGTGTAATTGCTATTAAAACCATTTCAGCCTCAGATGTTAAATTACCTTTGACACGGATGTTTTCCTGCCGCGGGAGGACATGAAGAATAACATATATTTCTGGTGCTTCCCTGCTGTATGTGGGATGTAAAAGTGGGTAATCTAATCATAGCTTTTATTGATCTGTCTAATTTTCTTTGCCGCCTTTGTGTTAATTGGAGCGGTCGGGGTGTGTTGCTGTGTGTCAGTGAGGGAACTGTCCCACTGCAGTTCCCAGCTTGGGTTGCACTTGGCACAAAATCTTTAATAAATAAATGAATAAATTATATAATATTGTATATAATAGTGTTTATTGAAAATAGATATGTAATATTATAAAGGAAGTTACAAAAAATGGCTATCAGTGATTTCGTAATTAGCCTGTTTGTGTCCCCTTGGTTCTTTTTAATGCTCCAGTAGAGCTTTTTTATTTTTTGTTTATTTATTTATTTACCCCCTTTTTCCTCCCCAATTGTACCCGTCCTACCCCACTCTTCCGAGCCGTCCCGGTCGTTGCTCCACCCCCTCTGCCGATCCGGGGAGGGCTGCAGACTACCACATGCCTCCTCCCATACATGTGGAGTCACCAGCTGCTTCTTTTCACCTGGCAGTGAGGAGTTTCACCAGGGGGACGTAGCACGTGGGAGGATCACGCTAATCCCCCCCTGTTCCCTCCCCCCCGAACAGGCGTCTTGACTGACCAGAGGAGGCGCTAGTGCAGCAACAAGGGCGCATACCCACATGCGGCTTCCCACCCGCAGCCATGGCCAATTGTGTCTGTAGGGATGGCTGACCAAGCCGGAGATGACGCGGGGGTTCGAACTGGCGGTCCCCGTGTTGGTAGGCAACAGAATACACTGCCACGCCACCCGGTCACCCCAGCGGAGCTTCTTCAGCTGGTTGGGGGGGGGGGGGGTAAAATGTAAATCAAAAATACATGAAAACAAATATGTATGTCAAATTTAAAGCGTCGCCCCATGTTCTGGCTGAGAACAGGTGAAGTTGGGGGTATGAAATGATGGAAAAACAGGGAAAGGAGAAATAAAAGGGCGTCTTCTCAGGTGAGCAGTGCTGGCTGCAGCCATGGCCCGCTCTGCAGCGCTTATTAGAATGGATGTCCCTTACAGTCTAGACCATTTGGGATTTATTGGTGTGGCTTCACACGGTTACAGATAGTAGCTACTATAAAACATTAGCCTTTTAAACTGTCGTACAGTAGACTGTATAATCCGGCGTGATGCATGGCTTTTAATAAACTCCCCTCTCGCCAGTGTGTGACCTACATTCACCAACACACACACACACACACACACACACACACACACACACACACACACATATATGCATGCTGCACACATGCAGAAGTTAGCAAACACCTGTTTTCCAGATTGGTTGAGGCTGCACAGCGGTTAGCACGGTCGCCTCACAGCAAGAAGGTCCCGGGTTCGAGCCCCGGGGTAGTCCAAACTTTTGGGGGGTCGTCCCGGGTCGTCCTCTGTGTGGAGTTTGTATGTTCTCCCCGTGTCTGCGTGGGTTTCCTCCGAGGGCTCCGGTTTCCTCCCACAGTCCAAAGACATGTAGGTCAGGTGAATCGGCTGGCGGCCTGTCCAGGGTGTCTCTCTACCTGCCTCCCAGTGACTGCTGGGATAGACTCCAGCATCCCGTGACCCTGAGAGCAGGATAACCAGTTTGGATGATGGATGGATGGATGGATGGGTGGAGATTTTTTGCTGTCACATTAGCCTTCTACCTTCAGTAAGATGGTAGCAATAATAATGTAATATAATGGTAGTAAAAATGATGTAATAATGTAATATAATGGTAGTAATAATAATGTAATGTAATATAATGGTGGTAAAATGATGTAATAATGATGTAATAATGTAATATAATGGTAATAATATAATAATGATGTAATATAATGGTAGTAATAATAATATATAATGGTAGTAAAATGATGTAATGTAATATAATGGTAATAATGTAATATAATGGTAGTAATGTAATATGATGGTAGCAATAATAATGTAATATAATGGTAGTAATAAAAATGTAATATAATTGTAGTAATGGGCAGGGATAACGGATGGATCGTCAATGGCGGGGCAGTGAATCACTCTCTCAGACAAGAAAGAAAAGAAAAAAGAAAAGAAAAGCAGCGTCATGAGTCATGTATCAGCCAGCAAGCGACGTGTCGGCTCGCTGTGTGTCTGTGGGCTCACCCCAGACCATTAGCATCATAACAGCCAGTCTGGATCCCCCGAGAACTACCCATGAGTCACTGCAAGGAGAAATAAGAAAAAAGCTTTTCAAGATATTTTTCAGTCGCTGTCGTTGGATTAAACTCCTTCCTGGATCGACACACTTGAATGTGGATGTGTCCACATTCCTATGCAAGAACACAAATACTACACACACACATAGACTTGCGAGCGTGCACACACACACACACACACACACATGCACGCACACGCACACACTCAAACACACGCACACGCACACACACACTTACACACACATGTACGCATACATACACACACTCATGCACACACACACACACGCGCACGCACAATCACACAGGATCACTCGCACGCGCGCACACATTCACACACACTAGTGCAACTAGCAGTGGTAAATTCTAATCGGCCTCATGTCAGCTCTCTGAATTCAACATTTCTGTTCTACCCTGCAGCAACCTGACAAACCGAGCCCTGCCTGGAGAGCAAAACTCAATATGGACGCACATTTGAATTATAAGCTGTCCTTCAACTGTCCCACACAAATCTGTAAGATGTGTAAAGACGTCTGAAGCATCTGTGAAGTGAATATGTGTAACTGGGCTCATCCATACACGTATGGACTTTAGTAAAACCATAACACGTTGTGTGTGTGTGTGTGTGTGTGTGTGTGTGTGTGTGTTTCTCCTCACATTGCTGTAGAAACATGATTGAGCTGAAACGACTTCTGCGACTAAAAAAGGCCATTCAGCATTCCCCTACAGGGACTTTGATTATTAGCCATAATGTATTAACTAGGGGGCGACACGGTGGCACAGTGGTTAGCGCAGTCGCCAAACAACAAGGAGGTCCTGGGTTCGAGCCCCCGGGGTAGTCAAACCTTGGGGGGGGGGTCGCCCGCTGTGTGGAGTTTGCGTGTTGTCTGCGTGGGTTTCCTCTGGGTGCTCTGGGAACTACACTTCCACCAATCAGAGGTGATGCTGCTTTTTTGACCATGGAGGTGTAAACCACTTCGAAGCCGTGCAGTCGGAGGCCGGAAAATGGTGAAGTAACATCGACTCGGGCACCGAACAGCTTGGTCCACCATGTTTTCTCTGTCAGACATGATGTGGTGTTTCAGGGATTAGGAGAAGACAAACCACAAAACAATACATACAAGAAAACAATCAAGATCAAGTGTTTGCGGGTACAAAATGTGGTTGAACCCGGTTGGAAGTTCAGGGGAAGGGGACTCGATGACATCATTCATGGTGCTTTATGGGATGAGTAGTTCATCCTCTCTTGAAAGATGTAAAGTCTACAGTGGAAAAAAGACCTTTATCTTCTTCTTCTCTGTTTTTCAGGTATTTTTACCTGGAGCCAGCTGATGCAGGGCCACGTTTCATCTCGTAGCTAGTTATATCGGATCAAGATGAACACTCTTGTTATAGGGATTTGGGGATTTTTGGCGACAGGCATGGATGCAAGTCCATGGATACTGGGATGGCATCCAGTACTTTACCTGTGCCCCCATCCATAGGGTTAGCGGTTGTGTCAGGAAGGACATCCAACATAAAATTTTGCCTAATCATGCAGATTGACCAGACCATACTGGATCAGTCAAGACTCACTACTGGATCGGGTTAACAATGACCGCCATTGGTGCTGTGCCCTCACAGGGCACCGATGGAAACTATAAACCTTTGACCTTTGCCTCGACATAGCATTACACTCGGCCTGAAGATGCGCCTGCGTCGGCGTTGTGCTTTACCGCTAGGAGCTCTGTCATGAATAGATATTTTTATCTGGTTTTTAACCACACTTGTAGATCCTGATTGTTTTACCTCTATATTTTAACAAAGTAAAACATATTTAGTCATCAGACATTTGGATCTTAAGTTATTAGTATTTTTAAGATGGCTGCCAGCTGGATGTAGCTTACTGGACCATCTCAACTAGGTTTATTTTTAGCCTGGTGGCTAGGCTACCTGGTCACTTGTACTCAGGAGTTTACATTTTTAGCACCTTTACTGACTTTTATTCTAATTTTTTATTTTATTTTTTTTGCTTATTGCCTGCATGGCTGTATATGTGTGGATTGCTGTCCTACCTTTGCACACTGACATTAACCAACTGCAGGCTGAACTCAGGGGGAGGGACGAGTTAATACTGGACCTATCATCCGTGGCCACAGCACAGTCAAAACACCTTTCCTTCCCGGGCAATCAGAGGGGCACCGGCCTGTCCTGTCCCCCAGATCATAGAGCGCTAGCCCAGGACAATGATACCACTATTCCGTAGTCTGGAGGTGAAGCGATCCACTCTACAGGCCTCTCTACCGTGTCTCTAGGACATGTGGCTCAGCCTTGAAACAAAACCCAAGACCCAAGTTTGCTTGACTCCATCCATCCCGGAGCGTTGGTTCCAGGTTAAGAATAATAACCCCTACCAGGGTAAACACCACCTCCAGCCGCTCTCACATAGGCTTTCCAGCTTGGAAATCCATATGAAGTTCTGGAAAATCTGACCTCCAAAACTCCCCCAATACATCTTGGTCTGACTGGCTATCTTCCCTCCTTATCGGTTGCTCCTCCCGACCAGACAACAAATGGATTTGACATCCTGGACAACAAAGACTTCCCTCTGCTGACCAGTCCATCGCACCCGGGAGTGGAGCGCACCCCATCGGCTACTGCCCACCACCATGGATCCTGAAAGGAAACTTCATCTGTTCGACATGGGTTGTTGAAGGAGGCAGTGCCCATACATATGTGTTAGCTCTCCTGTGTTGTGCCATTCTTTTGCCAGCAGCACTGTCCAAGGGAATGAACGCCAGCCAGGATGACTGTCAGAACTGCCGGTCTGCATGGGCTAGCAGTTAGCTTAGCCTGTCCTGCTTCTGTGTCCTGTCAGACTGCCCCCGGTGTTTCCTCTTCGGGTGCAGCTCCGGGCAGGGGCCATGGTCTTTGGGCCCACCGGACACAACAGACCAGGCTCCTTCAGCCGATCCAGTGCCAGCTCTTCAAGCCAAAAAGTACATGAAGTGAAGAACCAGTTTCAGGTGCAGAAACACTTGGTCAGTGTTAAGGGTGGTCCTATTGCTATGGGCGGGGTCGTCCTGTAATTTCATATGGACCACCTCCACTGCTTCATCAACAGGAATGCAAGTGAAGAGAGACATAACGTCATAAGACTATCGTTTTATCCACCTCCATAATGATGTCCCTCACCTTATCCACAAAATCCATAGTGTTCTGAATGTGATGTTCATTACTGCCTACCAACAGGTTGAGAAGAGATGCCAGAAACTTAGACATGTTATAGGTCACTGAATTTATCATACTAACAATAGGCCGTAATGGCATGTAGCACTTTTTTTTTTGTTCAGTTAGGGTTTGGGAGAATATTTTCAACACTTAAAGCAATTTAAAGTTCATATAGTAATATTTTGCCATAAAATCATTCCCTCATGCAGCTTTAAGCAAATGAAAGTAGATGTGGATTATAACCCTTGAAGCTAGTCAGAAGTTGTCGGAGAGAGACAAATTGATTTGTAGTCAAGCATTTCATAATGGGGCAATCAACAGAACAGAACACACACACACACACACACACATATATATATATATATATACAAACACACACACACACACACACACACACGCACACACACACACATAGGAGCTTGGTGTCCCTGAGGGATGTTGCCTTCGGTGCCAAAGTTGCCAGGATGACTCCTGGCTGTCGGTAACACCGCAAACACAGTGAAGTCAATTATGATCCGGTCTTGATCTCGGGCACTCCTGCCTCCTCCTGACAGTTTCAGCGTTGTCACCTCCCTGGGCTCCCAAATCCTTATTGAATTGTCTGTTGTGTCATTTATCTTCTGTCCAATAATCCCGTCTCTCGCTGGGCCGCCGGAGGTGGGGTTGTGCTGAGCCGGAGCCCGCTCCGCGGTAATCAGCATCGACAGGCCTGAATAAGTGTACGTTGATCTTTATTCCCTGGTGGAGATGCTTACAAATATTACAGATGTTAATACCGTGTGAATTACAGTCTAAGCTCCGTCGCACAACAAGTATTATTCCACGACACGTGAATGCTTGCCCAGCTGCGTGGCGATAAATCGATCTGCTAATAATTTCTTAATTAGGATGATGTCTTCTGGAAGAGGGCAGAGGATTGGTGACTTTGTGTGTGGAAATTGGCGGGCGGCGGAATTCAGCTGTGTTTCTGTGCTGTTGCGTTCCTGGCAGAACTACAGCCATTCGGTCTTACTTTTGGATCAGCGGAAGCCGTTCTTGTTGTTTCGATGAAAACGACGGTGGAAAATGTTCACCGGTGACCTTTGACCCATGACACACGAGACGAGAACGGCGCTGAAGCACGCCTTTGTGAACAAGCACTATGCGGTAAATTTCAGTGCATTTTCCGTTGCAAAAGGGAGTCAAGAAGTAAACATGCTGACTCCCTGTGCTGATTCAAAACGAGTTTGATCACGTCTCCCTCACTAAAATGTCATTCTGAGTCCCAGGTGCAACTAAAAGTGTATTTCTCTTCAGTTATTATTTGTTTTGCTTTATTTTTGGAGATTTTTCTCCCTTTTTCTCCCCAGTTTTACTTGGCCAATTACCCCACTCTTCCAAGCCGCCCCGGTCACTGCTCCAACCCCTCTGCTGAGCCGGGGAGGGCTGCAGACTACCACATGCCTCCTCCCATACATGTGGAGTCGCCAGCCGCTTCTTTTCACCTGACAGTGAGGAGTTTCACCAGGGGGACGTAGCGCGTAGGAGGATCACACTATTCCCCCCAGTTCCCCCTCCCGCCTAACAAGTGCCCTGACCGACCAGAGGAGGCGCTAGTGAGGAGTTTCACCGGGGGGACGTAGCGCATGGGAGGATCACGCTATTCCCCCCAGTTCCCCCTCCCGCCTAACAAGTGCCCTGACCGACCAGAGGAGGCGCTAGTGAGGAGTTTCACCAGGGGGACGTAGCGCATGGGAGGATCACGCTATTCCCCCCCAGTTCCCCCTCCCGCCTAACAAGTGCCCTGACCGACCAGAGGAGGCGCTAGTGAGGAGTTTCACCAGGGGGACGTAGCGCATGGGAGGATCACGCTATTCCCCCTCCTCTGGTCGGCCAGAGGAGGCACTAGTGCAGTGACCAGGACACGTACCCACATCCGGCTCCCCACCCGCAGACGCGACCATTTGTGCCTGTAGGGATGCCCGACCTAGCCGGAGGTAACACGGGGATTTGATCCAGTGATGGCAATAACTCAAATTAACTTGATCTGCTTATCTTCAGTAGTGTATAAAACATAAATAGTATCACCAAATAAAATGACCTCGGATTTTAAGTGCAATGTAAACAAACCGCTGAGAGTCTCCACCACGGACTTGCGGTGGAGACTCTCACGACACGCTTCGTACATCACCTGCAGAGCTGACGTCGAAAGAGATTTCCTTGCTGGGATGTTATATCTTGGATCAAGCTTGTTGATCGGTCATTTAAAGCCTTCCTTTTCCACTGTTTGGACTGGCGTCATGTCCGTAGCCTGACAAAGTGTAACTGCTTCAGTAATTTCACTCCGCCATTATTTTTCTGTCATAGGGAATGAAAGTTGTGAATGCTGCAGCCCCGCTTGCCTGAGTCAGCATCACCTGCCTGCTTTGTTTAGGCCACACATGGGCCGCTTGGCTCTCCGCCTCACGCAACTCCCGACTTCCTTCGTGCTCACGTGGGTGCTTCGGCTTTAGGTGGTGAAACAAGTTTGGTGTGTCTCCACCTTTACCTGTCACCGTCTTCTTGCGTATTATGCAAATCAGGAATATTTATTTGTCATTTCATTCCATGCACCTGCGCACATGAAATGAAAGGAAATGTCGTTTCCCCCGGCCCACAGCAGTGAAACACAAAGACAAAAACACATATCCAGACTACAAAACACATATATCCTTATCACACACAAAAAAATCACTGTCCAAGAAAGCGAAGGCCAGGATGACTGTCGGAACTGCCGGTCTGCATGGGCTAGCAGTTAGCTTAGCCTGCACCACTTCCGCGTCCTGTCAGACCGCCCTCGGTGTTTCCCTCTTCGGGGACAGCTCCAGGCAGGGTCGTGGTCCCTGGTCCCACAGGACGCAGATGCGGACAAAGACACTGCATGGACGGATTGGCCATACTTGTTTGCATTTATTGTTCTCATGCATGCAAACACGTCATCAGGCCACAATATCGGCAATATCATGTGACGCATTTGTGTCATTTAAAAATTATACCGGCGTTGTTGTGAACAATGTGGTATGACACAGCCCTGTTGGATTGTATTATGCCTATTGGCTAGATCTTGTCATGTGACCTTGTTCTGTACGCTGAATACTGCAAATGCCAGTGTACATTTCATACATCTGAGCAGCATCACAAAAGCAAAACTTTCTGTTTCTGTTAAACCCTTCCTTGAGCCATTCGGAGGAAATTTTCACCGCAAGTGTTTTTTTGTGTGTTTTGTTTCCACCTAAGTTAGCTGTATCAGTTCTCATTGGCACTGCAGGATATTGCAGTAAACAAATCACTCAATCCCGCACAATTAGAAATTATTGTGGAAAATTGAGCTACACGCGGAGTAGCCGGGAGCAAAAATGTTATTAGACTGGATATTCTCAGAGGTGAAATATTAATTAAATCGCCAAGCCGTATATGATGTCTGTGTTGTGAGGAACCAAGGACTCCACACATGGCGCATAGAAACACACACACATATAGAGCTACTGTCGAGCTGGGGCCAAGTACACAGAGTGATTTTTCCAAGAATGCAGTCATTATTTTAGCCCTAGTCTAACACCAGGTCTGTGTCTGTCCTTGTTTCTCTTTCTCCTCCAGGATCACATTTTGCCACCTTCCCTTTCAGAGTAAATGGCTGTATGTGGGGACGGAGCGCGGGAACACGCACATCGTCAACATCGAGTCCTTCATTTTATCCGGCTACGTCATCATGTGGAACAAGGCCATAGAACTGTGAGTTGTTTATACTGATAACATTTTTGATGCTGTTCTTGATGATGATGGAGATAATGAAGATGAGTATCGAAGAATGTTGAACCAGATCATCTGGATATGTTTATTGAAAGATAGCGTTTCATCGCTCATCTAAGAACCCAGACACACCAAACCGACTGTTGTTTCGCCTCACGTCGCCTGCCGTCTGAGCCAAAAAGTAGTGCTTGAGCACACTGCAAAGACTACAGCCAATGGCCCTGATTCGCTAGCTTAGCACTGATTCGCTATGCGGAACGGCCAATCAGAGTGATCTCTCTCACCGACGGGCTCTGCCGATTCAACCGATTCGACATGCTGAATTGGCCACAAAGCTGCTGACGAGGGTCCGACTAGTGCTGATGACAAAAACTAGGGTCACAGACGCTTACCGCCGGGCTGACATTGGCCGACGGTCGGCATCGGCCTGGTGTGTCAGGGCCTTAAGTGACCTCTTCCGTCTAAACTGGCTGCAGGTGTCCCCACCCTTATAAACAACACAGTGGCATAACGACCGAAACTACCAGTTTTATATGCAAATATGGGTGTGACTATTAACTGGAGTTACAAAGCCCGTGTGTACTATTCCCAGAGGGAATGTTTGCAATCACAGCATTATTAAGATGATGACAGATGCGTGATGACCTGATTCCACCTTCTTGGATTTTCTTACCTGGGTTAGTGAGCATGCATCAAGACATGGAGGTGGGTAGCTGGCAGTGTATTATGCAGTCGAGAGTTGGACTCCAGTCTCTTCTTCTGCTGCTGTGAGCACAGCACCTGCTGGAGAGCGATGCTAACACTGGCTGTACTTCTACTATTCCACAAATTAATACGGAAAACCAGGCATCGCACTTCATCCAGGTGCTGTAGCCTTGAACTATATTTGTCTTCCCATATGTCATAACCTTTCAAGCTGTCACATGTAACACTTTACTTCATGCCACGGTGTCAATCAAAGGATATTAACTGACATGACACACTTTTTTGGGGGGGGGGTGTTTGTATTCAAAGTATAGACAGAAAGACACGTCATGGACTGACAACTTATGAAGCAGCATCAAACGCACAATTCTTGCTCAGTGCCATCCAGCGCCTATTTGCTTTCTTTTCTTTTCACCCACCTACGTGTCGTCTTGCCAGTGTTACCCTGACAAGTCCTGTGCTGCGGGGTGTCAGTCACCCGCCGCTCTCACTTCTGCGCCGTCATCTCATCGCCTTGTGACAGCCCAAACTAGACTGAGCAGTCTCTGCACGAACACGTATAGGAGACAACTGTCTGCCAGTCACTGCAGATGCTTCAAACACGGGGGGGGGGGGGGGGGGGGGGACCTCATGGAGACACATGCTGATGGTTCTGCAGCGTGTTTACAGCTCCACAGATGGGCAGTATTTTGATTACAAATATTTGAGATATGTATTGTAATTGCTTTTGAGTATTTTATGATTTGTGTTTAATCAGTCAGTAAAAAAATGTAATGTAATGATGACGATGATGGAGATGGTGAGACCTTCACTAGATGAGGCCTTGTTATCCAGGAACAGAATGGAGCTTTGAACTTCATTGCCTCCAGAGGGAATACAGGTATGGCTAATAGGTATGGGCGGCATGGCGGCGCAGTGGGTGGCGCATTCACCTCACAGCAAGAAGGTCCGGGGTTCGAGCCCCGGGGTAGTCCAACCTTGGGGGTCGTCCCGGGTCGTCCTCTGTGCATGAGGGAATGATTTTATGGCAAAGACATGTAGGTCAGGTGAATCAGCCGTACTAAATTGTCCCTAGGTATGAATGCGTGTGTGTGTGTGGGGGGGGGGGGGGCTTTGTGATGAATTGGCGGCCAGTCCAAGGTGTCTCCCCGCCTGCCGCCCCATGACTGCTGGGATAGGCTCCAGCATCCCGCGACCCTGAGAGCGGATAAGCGGGTTGGATAATGGATGGATGGTAATTTGTAATGTGTTATGTCTGGGAGCAGTGTTTTATATTTGAAAATACTGAAAAATTACTTTTCGGCCGAGATCAGACTTGAGATCAAAGAGGGGAAATATTTTGTCTCCCTATAAATCACAGTGATGATGAGAATTATACAACAGTATGTGGTCATCTAATCACACGTGATGACGTGACTTGGGCGCTGATGCGCCTTTTGTGGCGTGTCCGCGTCAACAAAAGGGGCTATGTTGAATGGCTAATTGAAAAACCAAGTGTACATTTGTTCCTCGATGCTGTCTTAAACTGTGACATTTACTTTCTCATTCTCAAACCGTACATCACTCACCTAACGGGAGATAACAGCCCTGCAGGTTGTTGGCCAAAAGAGTGCAGAGTCTACATTTTTTAGGGAAACCTTCCACGCCATCGGTTATCATCTTCATCTTTGTTCTTAACCCAAACTGATTTTACGTACCCTTTTCTTTGGTATTTGAAATACAAAATACACGTTATAATTACATACATTTTTTCACAGCAGGATTTTGTAGTTTATTTTGATTCATTTGACATGGACGTACTTGTAATTTGTAACATGGTAGATTATGACGGTGTCCAGGTGGCATGGCGGTCTATTCCGTTGCCTACCAAAAAAAAAAAAAAAAGAAATATTTTGCCCATCTCTGTTCTTTCTGTGTTGCAGTTTTTATGTCTCATGGTATCAAAGTACCTCTTACCATTTTTTGTTTTTTTTTGTTTTTGAAGTATTCAATACGTCACACCACATCATGGCTACGGTGGTCTACTGTGACAAATCACAATGAATTTGGAGAGTAGATACACACACACACACCCAAGATCTTTAAGCAGCAAACATGAAAATGTACTCCGGCGAGTACACAAAGTAAACATTTCCCTCCATTTCAACTTGACGGGAAGTTGAACAAGGGGCGAATGACCATCTCTGCATCAACCATTTGGAAGACTTCTCAGTTTGACTTGGGCGTGCTCTCCACTGCACATAAATAGGGACAAAGAGGGCTTCTGCATGTTCCTCTGATGGGACACAGACCGACCTCGAGCGGCGGGGGACTCGTTCCCCTCCTCCGCTCGTTTTCCACCATCATTTCAAACAGCAGACAGGTGTGAGCCAAGCTTCTTCTGAGCGTGTGAGTGTTTGTGCAGGTATGTCGGAGGATAGCTCGTGCGATGTGTTTCCATGACAACCATCTGCGGATGCATTCATTTAATGAGGTCCACATCTGAACTGAAGTGTGCTCGTCTCTCTTTGAAAGAATCTGCCTTATGGCAGTTATCCTACTGGGAACCACTTTACTCCAAAATGTGAAAAACAAAAAAGGTTAAAGGAAGGCGTACCCTTAAATTAAACTCAAGTAGTTTTGGGAATTGATGACAGAAAGTTTTTTTTTGTTTTTTTTTATCTGAAAGAAAGTTTAACCACAGTAGGTACATGAAGAGAAGCGAGGACAGGTTGGTCATGCTGGTCTTTCCAGTGTCATATCATGGAAGAGCACCACCACTGTTATTTACATCACACCATCATTACCATTATTACTCTGTTACTACCAAACTGAGGTTGCAAATAATTACTCTAGCCCTGACTATGGCCACTAGATTAAGTGAATAAAACACAAGCATCAATGTACCTTAATAACCAAGCAGGGGGTGAGTAGATGTCAGAATCCAGCCACAGGATGTTGCTTTTTGGTTACAAATTACAATACAAGAGTGATCACTTCTTTCAGCACTCTCAAATGAGGAAAAGCGTGTTTGTCCTCGCCGTCGATCGCTTTTAAAAAAAAAATTTTTTAAACTTTAATCCTTCATCATAGCACAGAGTTTATTTTTTCTCTGGAGCATCAGAAAGTTATCTTGGATACTTCTTAGGTATTTTCCACCATAGCTTCCAAGCTCAGAAGCTTTCTGGCAGAAAGCCCTGATGGCAAGCCAATCAGAAGCATGTGAACGCTGTCATCACACAGAGGTTCAGCTCTGGCTTGGCAATCATTGCTGGTTGACGTTAAACACATCACTCTGCATCACTTCCGGTGCACCAGCGCAGGAATGCAGCACGGGAATTTTGCCCCAGCCACCAGATTTAAAACACCAGGGTACTGCAAAATACAGAGGTATTTACCTGGCGGTGATAGGCTTAATCATCATTGTGTGAACTCATTTTGCAAGGGCTTGAATGTCACAGACATTAATTTATATGTAAAAGTCTCACGCTTTAGCATTAATTAATTAATTAATTAATTAATCTTCAGCCACTTCTCCGGGGTCGGATCACAGTGGCAGCGAGCTAAGTAGAGTACTCCAGATGTCCATCTCCCCAGCAATGCCCTCCAGCTCCTCCTTTGGGGATCCCAAGGTGTTCCCAGGCCAGATTGGACATGTAGTCCCTACAGCGAGTTCTGGGTCTACCCCAGGGTCTCCCAGTTGGCCGTGCCTGGAAAACTTCCAAAGGAAGGCGCCCAGGAGACATCCTAATCAGATGCACGAACTGCCTCAACTGGCTCCTTTCAATGCGAAGGAGCAACAGCTCTACTCCAAGCTCCCTCTGGATGTCTGAGCTCCTCACCCTATCTCTAAGGCTGAGCCCAGACACCCTACAGACAGAGGAAATTCATTTCAGCCACTTGTATCCATGATCTCACCCTTTCGGTCACTACCCAAAGCTCATGACCATAGGTGAGGGTTAGAACGAAGATTGACTGGTAAATTGAGAGCTTTGCCTTCTGGCTCAGCTCCCTGTTCACCACAATGGTCTGGTACAACGTCCGCATTACTGCTGATGCTGCACCAATCCACCTGTTAATCTCCCACTCCATCCTATCTTCACTCGTGAACAAGAACCCAAGATACTTGAACTTTTTCACTTGAGGCAACAACTCATCCCCAACCCAGAGGGCGCAATCCACTGTTTTCCAGTAGAGAACCATGGCCTCAGACTTGGAGGTGCTGACTCTCATCCCGACCATTTCTCACTCAGCTGCAAAGCACCCCAGTGTGCACTGGAGGTCGCGTTCTGATGAAGCCAACAAAGCCACATCATCTGCAAAGAGCAGAGATGCAATTCTGAGGTTGCCAAAACAGACACATTCCTCACCTTGGCTGCACCTTGAGATCCTGTCCATGAATATCACAAACAGAAATGGAGACAAGTGACAAACTTGGTGGAGTCCAACACCCACCGAAAACGTGTTTGATTTTGTGCCGAGAATGCGGACACAGCTCTTACTTTGGTTATACAAGGACCGGATAGCTTGTAGCAACTGCCCCATACTCCTGCAGTACCCCCCACAGAGTGCCCCAAGGCACACGGTTGTAAGCCTTCTCCAAGTCCACAAAACACATGTAGACTGGCTGGTCAAACTCTCATTCCCCCCCTCAGCACTTCTGCAAGGGTAAAGAGTTGGTCCGTTGTTCCACAGCAAGGATGGAATCCGCATTGTTCCTCCTGGATCCGAGGTTCGACCATCAGTCAGAGGCTGAGGAATGTGATGCCCCAAAAGTTGGAACACACCCTCCAGTCCCCCTTTTTAAGTATGGGAACCACCACCCCAGTGTGCCACGCCACAGGTACTGTCCTCAATCTCCACATGACACTGAAGAGGTGTGTCAACCAAGACAGCCCAAAATGTCCAGAGCCTTCATCTCAAGGCGAATCTCATCCACACCCAGCGCTTTGCCACCGGGGAGCTTCTTAACTACCTCAGAGGCCTCTGCCAGGGATATGGATGGGGCTTTTCCTGAGTCTTCAGACTCTACCTCCTCCACCGAGGATCTGTTAGCCGGGTTCAGGAGCTCCTCGAAGTGCCACCGCTTGACAACATCCCCAGTCCAGGTCAACAGTTCCCTTCCCCGGTTGAAGACAGCCTGAGTCAAGCCCTGCTTCCCCTTCCTGAGTCGCCAGATGGTTTGCCAGATCTTCCTTGAGGCCAACTGAAAGTCCTCCTCCATAGCCTCACCGAACTCCTCCCACACCCGAGTTTTTGCTTCCATGACCGCCTAAGCTGCAGCCCTTCTGGCTTCCCATTACCATTCTGCTGCTTCAGGAGATCCCTTGGCCAACCGAGCCTGAAAGGCCTCCTTCTTCAGCCTGACAGCTTCCCTCACCTCTGGTGTCCACCAGCAGGTTCTTAGGTTGCTGCCTCATCAGGCTTTAGCTTTCAAATGGATCTTATTTTATGAAATTGACCTTTACCATTCTGTGATTATTCAGAGTGGAGGGTCCCTTCTCTCATTAAATCAAAGGGAAAAGCAAATCATTAAACCATCATTACATCATTATTCATATCATCATCATCATCATTGGGGAGTCACTTGATGTGAGTTTGACTGTCTTCTCTGTTGGGTTGTCTACTTATGGGTCTTCAGATGGCTGTAGAGGCTGATCCACGATCCCCTTCCTTTGTGCAGTGTGGACAGGGGAAAGTGGTGGTGGTTTGTGGTGGCGGTTGAGCCTTTTTCTCTCTCCTTGTGGAGCTTTCACTTTTTCTCTGCGGCACAGTGGAGTTCAATTTCATGATGTGCAGCTCCTTCCTGCATGGATTTCTTCCAGGAGCGCCTATCCAGTGCAATGTGTTCCCAGTTGCTCGATGTGATGTTGGATTTTTTCAGAATGGTTTTGATATTGTCCTTGAAATGTTTCTTTTGCCTGTCAGTAGCTCACTGACCTTCCTCCAGCTGGGAGTACTGTTTGGGGAGACGTGTGCTGGACATGCGGATGACATGGCCTGTCCATCAGTGTTGGTGTTGCATTATTGTGGTAATGATGTTCATCATGTTGACTTCTTCCAGAACCAGAACACTGATGTTGGTGTGTCTGTCCTTCCAGCTGATTATCATGATCTTTCATAAGGATCTTTGGTGGTATTGTTCCAGGGCTCTCAGGTGCCTGCTTTAGGTAGTCCATGACTCTGCTCCATACAGCAGGGTGGGGAGAATTACAGAATTCTGGACCAGGAGTTTTGTTTGAGCCTTTGGGTCTTGGTCTTCAAATACTCTTTTCCTGAGTTTAGCGTAAGTGCCACTGGCACAACTCAGGCAATTTGACCTCAGAGACGATGTCAGCTTTTGAGGAGAGAAGGCTGCCGAGGTAGGGGAAGTGATCAACATTTTCAGTAATTTTGTTGACCGGTTTTATGGTGAGCTGTGTAGATGGCTGGTAGGGTTGAGAGGTTGAAATAGGACCTGGGTCTTCTTGGTGTTCAATGCTAGAACCAGGGCTCTGTATGCCTTGGAAAAGGCATTCAGAATGTCCTGGAGGTCTTTTGTGGAGTGTGCTGTGATGGTGTTGTCGTCTACATTCATGTATATGTAAAAGACTCACGCTGTAGCTTTAAAATGGGTCTTTGTTTATGAAATGGACTTGTACTGTTCTTTGACTATTCGGAGTGCAGGGGCCCTTCTCTCATTAAATCAAAGGGAAAAGCAAATCATTAAACCATCATTAAGTCATTATTCATGTAAACACACACACACACACACACATACACACACACACACACGCAGCTCTAGATATTGATTCTATATATAAAATCAGCCTCTTGATTCAATATTGATCTACTTTGCTATAAGCAAGGAGTGATTAAAATGTGACTATGATTGAATATGAGCCTTCTGAAATCAGATGTATATGGCAATAAACATCAGAACTCGGTGGTGGTTTATTCTTCTGATGGATGTCTACTACAGTAGAACCATCCCTTTTCTCTGTCTCTGGTAGCCAGTCAATAAGTTTAGCCTCTCTCTCCCTTTTTTTTCTAGTACAGTAAGACCACACATAAAGTAAGAAAGAGCCCAGTGTTCTTTGTTTCTTAGTCCCCTGGTGGGTACTGAACTCCACTACCCATAATGCTTTCATCCTGGTCTTTCCTCCATGGGCTAAGTGAGGCCCTAGATGTAGTGCCTGCATCATAAAACCAGTAATAATGAGTGGTGGCCTCAAATCAAACTACAAAAGAGAAGGGAGACTGGTAGGAGTAATATTTCATTGTAAATACAGAGAGTTTTTTGAGACGAACACCCTGACAGAGTAGCAATAACAACAAAATGGTGTGTGGGGAGGTGGTGGCATGAATTCACATTTGTGGCGACCTCACCCATTACCGTCGATGCAGTGTCTTTGTCCATGTCTGTGTGTAAGTTTTGTCTTCATTTGATGGCTGGGAGAGCCTGGTCTTCTGCACCCTGTAGGCCTAGCGACCATGGCCTTATCCGGAGCTGCACCCAAGGAGGTAACACCGAGGGCAGTCTGACAGGACACAGAAGCAGAGCAGGCTAAGCTAACTGCTAGTCCATGCAGACCGGCAGTTCCAATAACACTGAGGGAGGTCTGGCGGTGGTCTCACCTGGCGTTGACTGGTGTTTTTGATGTCGTCGTGTGGAGTGCGGGGAGGTGTGTCGAGAGTGTCTGGCTGGGAGAGCTGGCGCTGGATCGGCTGGGAGAGCTTGGTCAGCTCCATCCGGTGGGGCCAGGGACCATGGCCCCTACCTGAAGCTGCACCCGAGGAGGAAACAGCCGAGGGCAGTCTGACAGGACTCAGAAGCGGGGCAGGCTACGTTAACTGCTAGCCCATGCAGACTGGCAGTTCCGACAGTCATCCTGGCTGGTGTTTGTTCCCTTGGACAGTGATTTTTTTTGTTTTGTTTGGATATATGTGTTAGTTTGGATATGTGTGTTCTTGTAGTTTTTGGATGTGTTTTTGTCTTTGTGTTGTACTGCTGTGGGCTGGGGGAAATGGAATTTCGTTTCATTTCATGTACGCAAGTACATGGAATGACATGACAAACAAAGTGTTCCTGATTCCTGAAAATGTGTCATTCATTTGTCATCTGGGTAGGTCTAGCTAAAATGTACCAAGCCTTTCCTGCATTTCTTAACCCCCTCTTCCCCTTCCCCAGCTTCTGTCTGCTTTTCTAAACAGTGGCAATAATGTGCTGTATGTTTTCCCTAATTACCCCCATTATGTTCTCATTAAGACCAGCTTTACCAGGCTAAAGTAATCTGTCTTTCTTTTCTGTCGTCTTTTGGCAGTTGACCTTAATGAAGACTCTAGGCTCAGAGGCAGAAAGCAGATGGGAAGCCAGACAGACATGCAGACAGACAGGACTGTATTCGATAAATAGATGAATTCAGGCCTACCTTGGGATTTTGGTCTATACAAATAAATCTAACTTGACTTGACTTGACAGACAGAGGCAGACAGTCGCTGCAGGAGGAAAGAGGATAGGTGAGAGATGGGGGGAGAGTGAGAAAGGAGTCAACCCAAAACTCATAAAACACAGCAGTCTTATTTGTTCTAACGTCACACTGTGCTAATCACACGTATACTTAACTAATTTGGATTTGCATCCATCCAATCCAGACCCGCTTACCCTGCTCTCAGGGTTGTGGGGATGCTGGAGCCTATCCCAGCAGTCATTGGGCGGCAGGCAGGGAGACACACTGGACAGGCTGCCAGACCATCACAGGGCTCCAAACCACCACAGGGCTATAAAGTTTAAAGTCCAGCTGAAATGGCATTTCGAGAGTATCTTGCTTCCGTATCCTGACATATTTCCACGTCAAACAAGATAGACAGGCTAGACATGACATTGGGAGGAACTTGATTTGAACGTTGAAAAGTGGGTGTGTTGCTAGCTATCTAGCTAGCTAGCTAATGAATCTTAGCTCTGTGCCGCTAAAAGTTGAAGATTGATTGGATGTCATGATATTGGTTGAAATTGTCATATTTTGTTTCACAGGAAGAAAACATGAATGGATTTTTGTACACAATATGACCATGGATTTGATATAAAAGGGTTAAATAGGCATTCTTTCATTTCATCTCAACTTTAAGTCATGGTCACCTATAGCGCTATAGCACTTTCTTCCAGTTTTTCGTTTAACAAGATAAAATCCTTCTGTTGATTGTAGGACACATGGCCCTTTTTAGTATTTTTCTCTTTTAGCACAATGTCTTGGAAGCACATATAATTGCTAATCCAACATTAAAAAAAATTTGATTTATTTTATTTTGCAGAGAGGGCAGTGAAATCCTCCTTTAATAAGTAACATTCTGTTAAAAGTGAGTCCCAGAAAGACATGAAAAACTATGAAAGGGTGCTTATTTAACACTCCTAAAAGCAACAGACTGCTTTATTGTTGTGGGAGTACATGAATGCAAATCAGTCCTTTGTTAATGCATTAGAAATGATAAATCTTATTTTCTTCTTTCAATACAAAGTCTATTTTTCTATGAAACAAACGGGAAGAGATTTGACTGGGGCTTGTTTCATTGAACGACACAGTTATACTGACTCTGGGTGAAAAAGATTATGGGTAGACTATTGGTTGGGTCAGTTATGTGTTTGAGGGAGTCTTGTGAGCCGAGATAGAAATGTCTTATTGAGATGCAGGTCATGGGCTTGCGGCTCAGATGATGAAACTGGGGTGTGTTGAATTAATGGAGCTGTGGCCCTGAAGCTTAGCATTGGTGTCTGCAGACAGATTGGCAGGTTGAATTACTGGCTGGCTTGTGGGTGGCCAGTTGGCCCGGTGACCAGCTCAGGTGGCTAGTTGGCTTTGATAGCTGGATGGTGGGCTTACTGACCACCTCGCTCACTACTGGCTTGGCCGATTGATTTACTTGTGAAATGGTGTACTTAGTGACAAGCTGGACCTCCTGTTTGACTTGCTGGCTGGCTTGCTATTTTGCTGGCCTGCGTACTGGTGTGGTTTAACACTAGCTGGTTTGACTTGCCATCACGGTGATGAGTCCACACAGCAAGCATCCTAAGACAGACCAGGGTCACAGAGGAAAGCTGAAAGACACAGCTGACCACCTGTTTTAAGACTGCCCAGACAATGGATTTCGATTTATTTGATGCATTTTTAATGGGTGGCACGGTGGCGCAGTGGTTAACGTGGTCACCTCACAGCAAGATGGTCCTGGGTTCGATTCCGGGGTAGTCCAACCCAGGTCATCTTCTGTGTGGAGTTTACATGTTCTCCCCGTGTCTGCATGGGTTTCTTCTGGGTGCTCTGGTTTCCTCCCACAGTCCAAAGACATGTAGGTCAGGTGAATTGGCCGTACTAAATTGTCTCTAGGTGAGAATTTGTGTGTGTGTGTGTGTGTGTGTGTGTTGGCCCTGTGATGGCCTGGCGGCCTGTCCAGGGTGTCTCCCCTCCTGCCGCCCAATGACTGCTGGTACAGGCTCGAGCATCCCCACGACCCTGAGAGCAGGATAAGCGGTTTGGATAGTGGGTGGATGGATGGATCTTTATGTCATCTGCACTACTATTGAATCTATTTTTTTTTCTCAAATCTTCTAATTCTGTTTCTTCAAGGTTTTGCTTCACATTGAAAAAACAACAGCCAAACATCCTTTAAAACGACTATCCGTAAAATTTCTCCAGTAATAAATCATCATTTCATCAATCTGGACCATGGAGATAGGTTGCCTAATACTGTCATCTGTTTACCATGGCATGCTCCTGTCTCCGTATACCACTGATGAACTGTTTTGATCAGGTATCAGAATCATAATACTTTATTCATCTCCGAGGGGAAATTTGGGAGATGAGCACCGCTGCAGCAGCAAACACATACGTGTTGGAAACAACTCCAGCAGGAAAAGAAGACTGAAACATTTTGCCAGTGTGCCTATGCTTCTGTCAGACAGACTATCAGTATAACTGTACCTCAAAGGCGTGAAGTAGTTTAATTGAGCCTAGAGTGCCTTTGTTATATTTGGGCGGGCACGCCCGGTTCCCGCCTTTGCCTGCCACCCAGCCTGCTTTGCACCCTACCCCAATGTTCATCCCCACGGATGGTTGGTCCCCAGGGTGGTAGCTCCATGTTGCTTTTTCGGGCTGGGCCCGACCCGGCCCCATGGGCCAAGGCCACCTGACGCTCGCCAGCGAGCTCCCTTCCCATGTCTGGCTCCAGGAAGGGGGGGCCCCGGTTTCCCTCTCCGGGTGAGGTGCTATAGCTCTGCTGTTGCAATTTCATTGGGTTTCTTGGGAATCGCTCTTAGTCTGGCCCCTCCCCTGTGACCAATTTGCCTTGGGAGACCCTACCAGGAGCTATTGCCCCCGACAATACAGCTCCCCAGATCACTGCACACCCAAACCCCTCCACCCTGTTAAGGTGGCAATTCTCGGAGAGGTGTTTTTAAATTTTCACAAGGGTGTAGGCTATTTACTGATGAGCTTTAGGGCACACAAGCCACAATGGCTGCTACATCTTATTTGTAGTCAATGAAAATCAGTTTCAACAGGTCTATCTTCACCTGCCTCCTAAATCCAACCAGCTATAGTGAAACGGTGTTCAATTGTTCAACAGAATCGCCACATCGCCATCGCATTTCAGATGGACGAAATAATGCAAAATCATGGACTGCAATTTTAGATCATTCCTTTTTTTTTCCAAAATTATTTTGGTGCCTCTGGATTAATCTCATGAATTATTTCCTATGATTACAGGGAAAAACAAAACAAAACGGATATGAGTCATTTTCCACTTAGTTGCACAGGCTGTGTCCTCATATGCTCTAAGTGGAACATTTCATGTGTCCCCACTTGACTGTGGTGAGTGCATGTCTCTGTACACTCATCTCCCTGTATTCCTTCATCTGCCCTGCCGGTCATTTACCCTCCGTGGTTGCCATGGCTCCCAGGGATCCAGTGGCGCACAATGCCTCCTCATGTGTTTGTCTGTGTGCGACCCTGAACGCCCTCCAAATTAATGCCTATGTGGTCGCATGTGTTCACGTGATTATGTTTTTGTACACTAACGTTGACTAACTCCGGGCTGTGGTCCTCTATTTATACCCAGGTAATTGTGTGTGTGTGTACACACACGCGTGTGTAGAAGCAGCATCGGACGATACAGGCTTGCTTCCTGTCTCTTTCCACCTTGCACTTAAAGTGTAAATATTTTTCCACCTCCACGGTTTTTTCGCCCGCCAGCTCGCGGACCCCGACTCCGCTGAACCCAGTTCCATTAGTATTCAGTCTTACATCAGGAAGTGTAGCGGCACAAACCCAACGCCATGCAATGAAGTCCCACCACAAGAAATCTCTCCAGAGCTCTTAAAGGTCTAACAGTACTGCATCCACTGCGAGATGGCACTGTGAACTATTCCCGGTTTGTTTTTTTGTGCATTTAACCTTACACACTATTTGAACGGCTCCGAACTACTTGTCATATCTAAAACAAGGACACACAGTGCCCTGGGTCCTGGATGCATAGCACAACTACTTTATGAAACAAACTTGTTTTTGAGTTCAAATGAGGAGTAATGACGAGGCAATGAGGATTGCACTGACCTATACATAGGAGAAACCAAACAACTGCTACACAAACGGATGGCCCAACACAGAAGGCCAAACTCCTCAGGACAAGACTCAGCAGTCTATCTACACCTAAAGGAGAAGACACGCTCCTTCGAGGACAGCAACGTACACATTTTGGACAGAGAAGATAGATGGTTTGAAAGAGGGGTCAAGGAAACTGGAAAAACCATCCCTCAACAGAGGAGGAGGTCTGCGACACCACCTACCTCCCACTTACAATGCCGTCCTTTCATCTCTACCCAGGAGACTCAAGAAGCCTAGCCTCCAAGAACAACAGTCGCTCACTAACGGCTCCAACCACTCTCATGACCACTGAACAATGAAGTCGAAACTAACACCCCCAACGACCGTCGCTGCTAAACAAATGCAAATCAATAGCTCCGATTGCGACGGGCCCGGCTGGACATTGGAGCTCAGGAGAGCCACGCATATCAATAGCTCTGACAACGACTCCTAGAGGATAAATACTGAGTCTCATCACCAGCCAGGCAGACTAGCTTGGTCTAGTCAGAAAGGCACGAACTGAGGAAGCCTCTTGGATGAGAGGCGAGACGTCTTCACGGATATATACCAAGTCCAGTTGCACTTGATTCAACTCCTTTGGATATTCAAATGAGGACTTGGTGAGTCTGTGTTCAATATAGTTACAGCCAAGGCATACCACGAGCGATGGAATTTGGCTTGAATCGCACTTTCAAATTTTAGCCACCTTTGGGCGTGTTGGAAAGAAACGTTCAGTCATCCCCACTGGGAGGATGTTGCCACTTGCACATGGTTGATGCTCGATCCAACGGGGTGTGGGCACGGAAGTAGATGTGATTGGCTGTTGCGTCGGCCAATGCACAGCGCGGAACCTCGAAGTGCACTGACTTGAAACAAACGACGTGCACTGAAACATTTAGCTAGCTAGCTTACAACTGACCTTAACATTGCCAGATCGTACTGTAATCCTAACCCTAACCCTAATCCTAACCCTACCGCTATTGCTATCGCTAACTAACTAACTAACTAACGTTAACTTAATTCGCCCCAACTGTTGTTCTCTCTGTCAGTCTGGCAGTCAGTGCGCTTCGAGGTTCCGCGCTGTTTATTGGCCGACGCAACAGCCAATCATGGCTACTTCCATGCCTACACCCCATTGGATCTAACATCGACCCTTGCACATAACATGTCAACTTTGTCAAGAATTTTGTTGTCCACTTTTATGGTGGGCTGGGTAGGTGGCTGGTTGGGTGGAGGTTGATATAAGACCTGGGTCGTCGTCTTCTTCTTCTTTTTTTTTTTTTTGATTTGTCCACCCTTTTTTCTCCCCAGTTGTATCCAGCCAATTACTCCACTCTTCTGAGCCATCCCGGTCACTGCTCCACCCCCTCTACCCATCCAGGGGGGGCTGTAGACTACCACATGCCTCCTCCACTACATGTGGAGTCGCCAACCACTTCTTTTCACCTGACTGTGAGGAGTTTCTCCAGGGGGACGTAGCGCGTGGGAGGATCACGCTATTCATCCCAGTCCCCCTTCCCCCCTGAACAGGCGCCCCGACCGAACCAGAGGAGGCGCTAGCGCAGCGACCAGGACACATACCCACATCCGGCTTCCCACCCGCAGACACGGCCAATTGTGTCTGTTGGGACGTCCGACCAAGCCGGAGGTAACGCGGGGATTCGAACCGGCGATCCCCGTGTCAGAAGGCAATGGAGCACACTGCCACACCACCCGGACCCCCTCTACATTCATCTCTTTTCATTTATTTATTGGATTTCTAACACAGACCATACACGGTCCAGCCATATACTAGGTTTTAACTTCGTTTTGTTCTTCTTTGCTCACCTCTAAAGATGGACTACTGCAGCTAGACGTGTGATCGAATCCGGGAAATCTCATCCAGGTCCATGAAATCATGCGCACCTCAAAACAAAGAAATCAACTCCTCTTGACAGATTTGCAGCTGGTCTGCAAATATCAGTGAATATGTGTGTCCATCATCCATCCATCCATCCATCAATTTCCATCCCATTCATCCAGGATATACATTCAGTATTTCTATACTGAAAATACTGGACAAACCCCAGAATGCAATGCTGTATGCAGTACAGGCAAGAACACAAATCGATATCCTCGGAGTCCTGTCTGACGTTTATTTTCTCTTGTTGTGCTCCTCGTGTACGTTCACCATAGCTGGCGGGGCTCGGTAAGACCGGCGACCTTGGGGATTCAAAAGAGAACTTTCTCAGGAGTCAACAGGTCTGCAGCTGAATCTTTGTCCCCGTAATGCCGTGTGCAAAATTCAACAAAAGAACACAGCCTTGAACACGGCGACTCCTTATTTTATTTTTTAATTTGCCCTTCTCCACTGCAAAGTGAATTTCACTTTAAAAAGAAAAAGGTATATTTTTTCCCCCTAATAATCTAGTTGAGATGAAACAAAACAGATCAGACTGCAGCGGGCTTACCGATGTCAGGGGTGCCATCTCTCCAAGATGTGTGTGTGCGGGTGTGTGCTTCTATGCAAGTGTGTGTACGTGTATTTTTTTGTGCGCATTCATTTGTGCAATGTCAGTGGCGGAGTCGGTTTTCTTTTTTTACACTGATTTAAAAGACACAACGTCGGTCTGCTCTGCAGTAGGTAAGGTTGTGTAAGCTCCCGCTGCTACACTGCAGAATTGATGTCCGCTCTCGTGAGTTGGCGTGTGTATGTGTGTGTGTGTGTGTGTGTGTGTTTGTACTCATTTGTCTTACATGGGTGCTGCGGCACAGTTTGGCCATTTACACATCTGACCAGTCCGGTAAGTATAATGGCTTGCTGTGTGTATAGTGAATATCTGGTATGGCCTTGCTGTGTTGCTCCTTCAGCTCCATAGAAGGACGGTATGGAGCTGGTTATCGTATGTTATCACCTCTAGTTTGGCCAAAAGTGTCCTGTTTGGGGAAAAAAAATGAATTTCTCGGGTGAAGAGGTGAAAGCGGCCGGTGTGGTCGCTCCGATAGACGATGGGCTAAGGTGTATAGAATATACTGGAAGTTCTGTGTTGAGAGTCCATTTCACAAACCAGGTCTTGTCATCCCCTCTTCTACTCTCATTTTCCTCGATTCCTGATCTGCATGACTTCTAATGACGCTTAAAAATGTCAGTCATGGGGGGCGTCCGGGTAGTGTAGCGGTCTGTTCTGTTGCCTATAGCAACACGATGATCGCCGGTTTGAATCCCCGTGTTGCCTCTGGCTTGGTCGGCCATCCCTACAGACAAAATTGGCCGTGTCTATGGGTGGGAAGCCGGATGTGGGTATGTGTCCTGGTCGCTGCACCAGCGCCTCCTCTGGTCGGTCAGGGCGCCTGTTCGAAAGGGAGGGGGAGCTGAGGGGAACAGCATGATCCTCCCACGTGCTGCGTCCGCCAGGGGAAACTCCTCACTGTCAGGTGAAAAGAAGCGGCTGGCGACTCCACATGTATGGGAGGAGGCATGTGGTAGTCTGCAGCCCTCCCCGGATCGGCAGAGGGGGCGGAGCAGCGACCGGGACGGCTTGGAAGAGTGGGGTAATTGGCCGAATACAATTGGGAGAAAAAGGGGGGGGGGATTCCCCCCACCAAAAAAAGAAGAAGACCTGGGTCTTACATCAACCTCCACCCAACCAGTTACCTACCCAGCCCACCATAAAAAAAAAAATAAATAAATCCAAAAGCAAACAAGTCAGTCATTATTATTATTATTATGAATAAAAACAGCAGACAAAATGTTGGGGCAAACATCCTTCCACAACAATGCTTATTGTATTTCCTGTGTTTTTCTGTCGATCTGTTTTCAATTGTTAAATTGCTTGAACATTCTTGGTCTGCTACTTACAGCTTCAGGAGGCTTATTCTGTGTGTGTGTGCGTGCGTGCGTGTGTGTGTGTGTGTGTGTGTGTGTGTGTGTGTGTGTGTGTGTGTGTGTGAAACCAAAGCTGACCAACATCTGTTTTTGAACACGATCAATTATGTATGATTGTACATCCTACAGGACCCACAGTATTTTTTCTTTTTTTTTTTTACTTGATATATTTCAAAAAGTCATTCTCTCTCTCTCTCTCTCTCTCTCTCTCTCTCTCTCTCTCTCTCTCTCTCTCTCTCTCTCTCTCTCTCTCTCTCCGCATTCACAGATCAACTAAAACACATCCAGGGCCGGTGGTTCATTTGAGCGACAGCCCAAAAGACGAAGGCAAGGTGAGTGGGCAGATGGAAGGAACAGCAGCGACAACCCCCGACCCCTTCCCTCCTCTTCCTCTGTCTCTCCTTCGGTCGGTCCAAAGAACTCCCTGTTGCGCGTGCACGCTCTCTCTCACTCTTCCTCACACACTCGGTCTCCCCCCTTCTCTCTCCCTAAGCTAAATCTGTCCCTATCTGCTAACCCAAGTCTCCGCAAGAAGAACCGGTTTGTTTGATTGGCTGTCTTTGTCCATGACTGTTGGACCCCCCCCCCCAGTCAGAAACTGCAAGTGACATCCTCGCAGAATAGTGAGGATTTTTTTTGGGGGGGGGGGGTGCAAGCTGCGGTCGGTTCGGTGACAAGGCAGACTTGCACCAGCTGCCAGAAGGCCATCAAGGGGAACCAGTTCGCCCTGGCACCCGTGGCATGTGGCCCCTAAGAGTGGCGTTTGCGTGCGTGTGTGAAAACAGATTGATAAACTGTCAAGCTGCTGAAGCAGATGGGTGGAAGATGTGAATCCTGCAGCATGGCCGCCGCCGCCGCCACTCAGCTGGAAGAACGTCAGGCCTGCGCGAGGAGGCTGAAACGCACACAAAAGGGAGGGTGCTGTGAACCGGGCCGCCGTGGCCGTTTCAGTATTAAATATTTCAGATTTATGGCGCGCATTTGAAAGCTGCTACGTACGCGTTCTTTCATGAAGTACTTAGCTTGGGGCTTTCCGTGGCCCTGGTTTTGGTTATGCATGTTTGTGCAGAACCCAGGTGTTGTTGTTGTGCTGACAGTGCAGGTGCATCAACGGACCGACATTTTGAAGAGACGGCAATGCGTCGGTGTCGAGAAGGGATCTGCATGTCGTTGTTGTCCGTCACGGAAGTACGCTTTCCTTTCAGTGCTGCTGTTCTTCTCACCTGTGTTCTGTCTCGTTTATGACGTTTTTTTTTTTATTTGGCATTTCATTTATGACGTATGAGTTTAAATACTTGGGGTCGACTGTCCAAAGTAACGGGGAGTGCGGAAGAGGGGTGAAGAAGAGAGTGCAGGCAGGGTGGAGTGGGTGGAGAAGTGTGTCAGGAGTGATTTGTGACAGAAGGGCACCAGCAAGAGTTAAAGGGAAGGTTTACAAGACGGCTGTGAGACCAGCTATGTTATATGGTTTGGAGACAGTGGTGCTGACGAAAAGACAGGAGGAGGAGCTGGAGGTGGCGGAGTTGAAGATGCTAAGATTTTTATGGGGGAGTGACGAAGGAGGACAGGATTAGGAACGGTTACATTAGAGGGACCGCTCAGGTTGGACGGTTTGGAGACAAAGCAAGAGAGGCAAGACTGAGATGGCTTGGACATGTGTGGAGGCCAGATGCTGGGTATATTGGGAGAAGGATGCTGAATATGGAGCTGCCCGGGAAGAGGAAAAGAGGAAGGCCGAAGAGGAGGGTTATGGATGTAGTGAGAGAGAGAGCATGCAGGAGGCTGGCGTGACAGAGGGAGATGCAGAGGACAGGAAGAGATGGAAACGGATGATCCGTTGTGGCGACCCCTAATGGGAGCAGCTGAAAGTAGTAGTAGTAGTAGTAGTAGTAGTGGATTCTGTCTCATTTTTAAGGATGCATTTGGCCACTTGGACAACTGAGAAGTGGTTACGTCTAGTTATTTCCCCTGAGAAAAGGGTTAGGTTCCCCTGAAGAGATTAAGTTAGGTGTCTTCCCTGAAGGAGTTAAGGAAAAGCAAAAAACAGGTGAACGCCTCAAGGGGGGGGGGGACTTATAGGAAAATGGATAAAAAAAAGAACACCTCTAGACACCATCATGCTGATACGGGAAGGAAATAATCTCCTTAAATCTCCCGTATCCCAAACCCACCATGGCAGCAAGAATCCTTTACTCGGTTCAAAGTGCTGATTGAGCCAGTTAAACGCCCGGCTGGGTAACTGGGCCACACGCAGCAGCTCGTTGAGGACATTTGCTGAGGTTTTGTTGCGTGTACAAGACACGAATAGTGTTGGGGGTTCGGGCTGGCATGGAGAGTGGCTAAAACAAAATTAGACATGAAGTGGGTGTTCGTGCAACACAAAGGGTGTCGCATACACTTGGGTATGGGTCGGTCTGTGTCCATCCGCCCCGTGTGCGTGCGTGACTGTCGTCGTCGCTGTTGTGGGTCGGCAGTGTGTGAAGATGGGCTGTTTTTCCCACCCTCTCTGCCATCTCCTACTATGCCGTGTGTATTTGTGCAATTGCATGGCCGGGTTTGTGTGCGTATTTGTGCTATTGTGTCACTATAATGGTGGTTTTGGTTGCAGGATGATGGTAATACATGATGGAGACGGTTTTGTTTGCACATGTGTGCACATTTGTAGCATGCACATATGCCTCTGTTTGTGAGTGCATGAATGCACATGTGCATTTTGCGGCACTTAATCACTTGGGGAAAATGACTTGTCGAGATGGTGTTACAGTGCACAATGCAGTTTGTTTTCCAAGCAGCGAGGGCTCTTACCAGACCAGGGTTTTCCTTTACGGAGTTGTGGCATGGAGAAATAAGAGTTGTGGAGGCATTTAAGACGCAAGGCATTTGTCACAGGGAATAAACGGAGGAACTGCTGAGCTTACAGTTCTTACTTGGCCAAGTCATTGTCTAGTCCTCCTTTCGCAGGTCTGTTTCCACGGTACATGCCTTGGTTAGAGCCGATAAGCAAAGCCCGGGCCAAGCACAAAGAGCTGAATACAAAAATCAACTTATTCAGATGGTGCTCCGCATTCACACAAGGCTCAAATTCCAGATTTAACTGGTCACCGCTCGGTGGTTTGGCTTGCAGTATACAAGCCAAAACAAAAAGGCATTTTTTTGCACCACCTCGCGCTCCCAAATGCTGAGTGACTTGGTCGTACGGGTTGATTTATAACTGTCTGCAGCTGTGTTACCTCCAGTAGACTTCATGGCTCATTTTTCGTACGTACTCTTGGTCTATAACACTGTAACGTGCATGGATAAAATTAGTGCATTGCTCTGTTATGCCGGTGTCCTACACTTGTTCCTTCTGCTGATCACTGACTCGCTCGTAGGTCACTTTGGATGAAAGTATCTGCGAAACAACAACGTAAATGAAAATGTTCCAGCGGGAGTGCTTAATGATGTCGTGTTCAAGGATTGGGCTTTACATTTGCGTCACAGCCGGTGGCGCCACATCCGATATGGTGAAAGAGGTTACTCATGGAAAGACACATCGCTCTTCATCCCTTGGAACAGCAAAAAAGATACAGAGTGAAGGGTCTTTCTCTACAAAACTGTCTTGGATACAGGTGCTGATATCCTATGATGCCATTATTAGGCCTAAATCCTGCACTGGTCCTGATCAAAAAAATAAAACAAAACAAATATATGTCTGAATCCATGGCCTGGTCAGTGGAGGAAACGTTACTGCAAGCACTGCACATCCATTACGTAAACAGACACTGTTACACGGTGTCATTTGTTGTAGTCATTGTAGGTTCTCCTTGGGACTTCCTAGTCCTGATTTCAGCTCCAACTCTTAACGGAAGCACAAACGATAACCATGCACACAACTTCATGCCAGTACAGGGCAGCGCACAGTGGCCTCATGGCAGCCTGAGCAGGATAGTGGAGGAAAAAAAGTTTATTTCATAGTTTCATTGTTGAGAAGCTCACGGTTTGACCTAAACACTGGGGTGTTCTTCACTGTTGACCACCTGACATGATACATCTATCACATATTATTCTGATGCATCGCTGTAGAGTAGAACCTGGTCCTGGAAGTTTGGCATGGAAGTTTCTGGCATAGGGCGTTTCACAACCTGTTGGATGCCGCCTCCTTATTACTGGTGGGGTTTTCTACCCTGGGTGAGAGCATATAAAAGGCCATATAATGTTGTGTGAAGGATCTGTAATAACTCAGTAGCCACCAAAAATTCTGCACTTACCTTTTGGTCATTGGTTTGAGCCAGCTGGTTATGAGCTCAAACAGCATCTGTCATGGTTTCACTGTTCCCCTTCCAATAGCGTGGCCCAGGTAATCAGCCTCTTCCTATCCCAGCCAACATGTCTTTGGCTGTGTTACCAGGCTGGCTTGTCGCAACAACTCCAGAACTGCCCACATATGATTGGTCTAGTAAGTACTGTTAATGGCTATGTCATCTAGGTACAGTACCGGTCAAACGTTTGGACATGCCTACTCATAGTAGGGTTTTTCTTTTTTCCAAAATTTCATTTAAAGTTTCATTTAGTGTACACTGATCAGCCAAAACATTATGGCCACCTGCCTAATATTGTGTAGCCCATCCCCCTTGTGCTCCACAAGACCTCTAGAGGCATCCTCTGGTATCTGGCACCAAGACGTTAGCATGAGATCCTTCAGTAAGTCCTGTAAGTTGCAAGGTGGGGCCTCCATGGATCGGACTTGTTTTTCCAGTACATCCCACAGACACTCGATTGGACTGAGATCTGGAGAATTTGGAGGCCAGGGCAACACCTTGAAAACTTCATCATATTCCTCAAACCATTCCCGAACAATGTGTGCAGTGTGGCAGGGTGCTGCTGAAAGAGGCCACTGCCATCAGGGAATACCATTGCCATGAAGGGGGGTGTACTTGGTCTGCAACAGTGTTTAGGTAGGTGGTACTTGTCAAAGTAACATCCACGTGAATGCCAGCACCTAAGATTTCCCAGCAGAACATTGCCCAGAGCATCACACTCCCTCCACTGGCTTGCCTTCTTCCTATAGTGCATCCAGGTGCCATCTCTTCCCCAGGTGAACGACGCACACATACCCAGCCATCCACATCATCTAAAAGAAAAGGGGACTTATCAAACCGGGTGTCCTTCTTCCATTACTCCATGGTCCAGTTATGATGCTCACACACCCATCGTAGGTGCTTTTGGCGACGGACAGAGGTCATCATGGGTGCTCTGACTGGTCTACGGTTATGGAGCCCCATATGCAGCAAGCTGTGATGCACTGTTTGTTCTGACACCTGTCTGTCATAGCCCGCATTAACTTTTTCAGCAATTTGAGCGACAGTAGCTCTTCTGTGGGTTTTAATGGAAAAAAAAATCAGTGTTAGTCGCTTCACTTGTCAGTGGTTTTAATGTTTTGGCTGATCAGTGTATTTTCTAAATTCAAAATTGTTCTGGAAATAATTTCCAAAATAGGCAGTGAAGTGACTTCAAGATTTTGAAAAACAAACAATCAGGTGTGTCCAAACACTTGAGATGCTACTGTATGTGGGTCCATATTTATAGTGACAAAGATTGTGTCCATTGTGCACTGGATGGCTGAGGCATCGTGGACATCAAAGTGAAGGAACCGGTTCTGATTTGGGATAGAGGATGCCATCCTCTGCCAGGCTCTGTCTGTGAGTTTAGTTCACACATTCATTTTCCGTCCCATCCTCCAAATACAATGGACACATTTTTTTTTCAGTTAAGTGTGGTTATGTCTCATAACTCAACCCAGTCTGGAACGCTCCTTCAACCATCTGGGCTTCTCTTTGGGGCCGCATCAGGTCAAGGTTGTTCCACCCTACTGTAGTGAGCTGTTCCAGGGAGTCTCGGCTTTTTAACAACGGGCATCTCTGAACACACATTGTTAGATTCAACCTCTTCTAATGCTGCAGCTGCATAGCTGGGTTCCTCAGCAGCTGAATCTTTGGTGTTGTAGATCACACTAGGCAAAGGACTCAATTGCACGATGCATGTGTTGAGGTCAGAGTTCAAAAGTAGTCTTTACTGAAAAGCAGAGTTCGGTACACAGAAAAGGCAGCCCAGTAGTCTAAGCAAACAATACCAAAGGAGTAGGCGAAGGCGAGGTCCAGGGTCAGAGCAAGGTAATCAAATCCAATAGTCCAAACAGATGATCCAACGCGGTTAGGCAAAAGCGAGGTCCGGGGGCAGAGCAAAGATATACACAAGACATACAAAACGCTAGAGAAAGGCTAGCACAAGTTGACATTAGGCACAAAACAAACTGGCACAGGGAAAGGGAAGCACAGAGACTAAATACACAGGACTTAACCAGAAACAGGTGCTTCCAGTCTGGACCAGGCATGCAATCAGGCAGGAGGACACAGGGTAGGGAGTGGCACTGCTAGGGCACGGAGCGAGGCATGTCAGGTGTCTCATTGATGTTGGTGGTCAACATCCGGTGCAGTTATGGCAAAGGCTTACTTAGGATGGTCGGTTCCAACTCGGCTTCACCTTAATTTTTGTAGCGCTGCCTTGAGGATGCTGGGAGCCACCAAAGCAGTAGCGGGCAAAAATGAGACGATCCGTGCCAAATAAGAAATGTGAAAGAGACATTTTTTTCTGCAAACGTACATGTTAGTATGGACACTTCATGTCTGCATACTGTTTATGTCCGTATATACATATGTCGATATATTCCATGTCAAGTCGATTTTATTTGTATACCGCAATATCACAAATTACAAATTTGCCTCAGGGGGCTTTACAGCAACACAAAATCCTGTCCTTAGACCCTCGCATCGGATAAGGAACAACTCCCTAAAAAAATCCCCTTAACAGAGAGAAAAAATAGGAAGAAACCTGAGGAAGAGCAACAGAGGAGGGATGTCTCTCCCAAGACGGACAACGTGCAATGGATGTTGTGTTTATACAATTTACAGAATACAGCATCGAAGGAGGATAACAGAATTATAATGGAATTTTAAAATATATGAAGAATAAGATGAGGAGGAAGCCAAAGCAGTGTCCAGACGCCACCAGAACAGCCCAGGACCTAAGCCACACGACCACCATCATTGTATAGACAAAAACAAAAAAAAATCACACATCTTAGTGAAAAAGGCTCTAACATTGAAACAGGATAACAAAATTATATGGATTTATTAGATATATAAAAAGAAAATGCGATGAGGGGGATGCCAAGCAGTGTCCTGGTGGCGACCACCATCACCATGGAGACCTGGGGGGAGGACAGACTGCACGTGCGCACAAGGGAGACTCACATCACACCATTCACACACACAGAAGAGGAAGGAGAAGACGTCATTCAGAGAGACAGAAAATACATGTGAGAGAAGAGAACAGTTTGCAATCGTCGATAATCTATACGCTATAATCTCGTCGACAGAACAGTGCTTGGTAAATTCATTGAGACAGAAACCGACCCGCCATGCAGTACAGGTTGTGAAGCACTCAACTTAAAGTCAACTAATTTTAGGCTAAGACAAAGATACGAGTTTTCAGTTTGGATTCAAAGGACTCAGCGGACTGATTGTCTGACGGCAGCAGGCAGGTTATTCCACAAGAACTGGGCCCGATAGGAAAAGGCCCTGCCACCAGCTGACTTCTTTTTACCTTTGGGGACACACAGGAGCCCTGCATTTTGAGAGCGAGGAGCTTGAAATGGAATGTACGGTTTAAGGAGATCAGACAGGCAAAAGAGCGGCGGCGTCCCCAGTAGGGTGAATGCCGTCCACTTTCAGCAGGTAAGGGTGGCCCCAGAAAGAAGGCCAGTTATCAACAAAGATCTCTGCTCATTACAAGCCAGCCAGCGGTTCATTGAGGTGAACCTACTGTACATCTCATCATTACCACTAATGGGTAAGGGACCAGAGACAATTAATCGATGCTGACAAATCTTTCTGCCAAGCTCGAGTGTCCTGACTAGACTGGCTTTGGTGATCGCTGATTACATCATCCTCTCATTATTGGTGCTGACATGAATAATGATGTTGCTGAAAGTAGTGGTGCTGTTTGCCTGGGTTCCCTGTTTCTCCCTCCATGATGCCAGCACCCTAAGATTATCCTCTATGTCGGAGACTGGCGCTGGGTAAACAGTGAACCAAGGCTGGCAAAGCCGATCTGATATTCCGGGTAATGGAGTCTCCGATCAGCGTGCATTGCTTTACTCTGTGGACAGGAGTGGGAGTCACGCTGGCCGGTAGGACTACCAACAGGGCTGGTGAGTGGCGAAAACCGGTTTGCAGTCAGGAGAGGGGACTGCAGACCAGGCTACATTACCGGTGGCTTGCTCTTGTGAGCCTTCCCACGCTGGTAATTATGGAGACAAACCCCAACGCATCTGTCGACCAGGCTGAGCTAGTGCTAACAGTAGCAGGTCTGCTGTCAGGCCCGGGGCTAAGGCTGTCTGGAGTGTCCATCACATTTAATGTAATCCTAGCCAAAAGAAGCTGCTCTAAGTCACGGACACGACTCTCTAGTAGAGACAACCTATCTGTAACAGCGGAACAGTCACCACACACCCTCGTTTTAACACTAGAACGACCGGGAGTGCGCTCCTACCTAAAACGACCATGGGCGGTCAAAATGACGGCCGGTTGTTAAACTAGATAAATACCCAACTGAGATATCAATGCATTGCATATGTTAGTATGTCTATTAGAAAGCGACTGACACCGAAATTAACATTTTAACAAATATAATACTATTTTAAACAATTTAAACGTCAGAGAGACATGGTCAAACTTGAATAGCAAAAGTGAAAATATTACCTGAAAAAAGCGGAAAACACGTATTGCTAATCTAGCAAACATAACAAGACCTATAAAACGTGAAATGTAAAAAAAAAGAACTGAAAATAAATGTCGGAACAGTCCCAAGCAACGACCGGAAGTTAAAAAAAACGACTAGAACGACTGTGGGCTGTCATTTTGACCGCCACGGTTTTTAAACTCTATGTTCTGGCAAGTTAGATACCCAGTTGAGATATTAACTCGTTGCACATGTTAGCATGTCTGCTAAGAAACTAACTGACACCAAAATTAACGTTTTAACAACTTTAATACTATTTTTCAAACAGTTTAAATATGGCCGCCGTCCGACGCCTGTAAATACTGCGACGCCTCGGTGCTGGTCGTGGTGCGTCTGAAACGGCGTCTGTAACCAGACATGTTGGAAATAATAAAAAATCAAGTGTAGACTATTTCTCTCCACTGGAGGGCGCTAGTGTGTTTTTAGGACAGCGCGACGAACTTCGCGAAGGAAATGACGCGACCAAAACACGTCATGAATAGTGACATGACGTGGACGATCACGCACAAATTACGAGCAGGCATTCTGACCGTTCGTTTTAGGTAGCTCTTTTGTGCAATTGATCTAAAACGCGTTTTAATGCAAATATATCCAATTTTAGGGGAATTCAGGGAGCGGCAGGTCTATCTTTGTTTTTTGAAAATCTGAAACGATCTTAATGACCGTCTTGGTCGTTGAGGCTGCTTTGACAGCAAATGCAGTAGAGCTAACTGCTAAGATAGGCTAAGCTCGAAGCTAGTAACAGACTGGGAACGAGACTACCAAACACAAGTCGTTTAAGAAAGAAAACTAGAGAATCTAGCGATAAGTGAACCGGGCACAGAAAATAGCTAAACTAAGCACCGGAAATAGCTAATATTGTGTGTATGTTTGGATATCTGTGTGCATGGACACATGTATTTTTGCTCATTTGTGTGTAACCGGTTATTTTCTTGCCCGGTGCGGGATTTTATACTGGGTGTACTGCGCCACAAGGCGACATCGCTAACCGCTCGGCTAAAGGGTCAGACCTGTTAGCTAGGGGCTAACGTGTGTTATTAGTAGTTTACGGTCGTCACCCTCCCCGGAAGCGCGCCCTCGCGCTTTGTTATTCCCGCGCTCCGAAGAGACTTTGAGGATCTGCACACTTCCGGATCCCGCCGCTGCCACCAATGTAACGGTTATTTTCTTGCCCGGTGCGGGATTTGATACGGGGTGTACTGCACCACAAGGCGACACCACTAACCGCTCGGCTAAAGGGTCAGACCCGTTAGCTAGGGGCTAACGTGTCTTATTAATAGTTTACATGTGTATCCACTTTTGTTGACACAAGAAGCCATGTATCTCTTCTTTCTGCGTTGTCATCTGCACATGGGATGCCATCTTCTTCAGTGGAGAACATTCCAGCTGTCTCTATGTAGAATGTGTTATCTATACTGAATGCGCAGGCACGGGACAGAGTTTACCATTGAGTTGCGTAACTCACTGCTCTGACAGAAGATGAAAATGTGAATTCTTTTTTACCCTGCATGAGGCTGTCTCTCTGCATATCTATGCACACCTCGTTACACCGTCAACTCAGCTGCAGGTACTCCCAAAACTGCAGAGGCGTCTTTTTATTTATTTATTTATTTATTTTTAGCAGACAAAAGACCACTCATCTTTTATTCTTCCTTTACCTTTCTCTGTCACGTTCTATTCTTACTATCTTTCTCTCTTTCCATTGCTATTTGCCCCTTCTGCTGTGTTAGCTCCCCATCCCATCTATCCCGTTGGCGGTGCAGGGCTTAGCACTGCGGCCTCACAGCAAGCAGGACCTAGGTTCGGATGCCGGGGTTGTCCAACCTTGGGGGGGGGGGTCATCCCAGGTCCTTTTTGTCTGGAGTATGCATGTTCTTCCCGTGTCTGCGTGGGTTTTCTCCAGGTGCTCCAGTTTCCCCCACCATCAGAAAGACATGCATCTTAGGGTTAATACTCCTGTCTGTGCCCCTGACAGAGGCAAGGCAAGACGAATTGGAGTTGGTCCCCGGGTGCTGCATGACGGCTGCCCACTTCTTCTAGCTACAGAGCTAGGATGGGTTAGAAGTTCCCCATGGGGAACAATAAAATAGTAAAATAAAGTAAAATAAATAAAAATCCCCACCTCTGTAACCCCTCTGACATATCCACTGGTACAGTAACCCTCTGCAGCTAACAGATGGAGAAAAGCCAGGCAGGTATAGGGAAGCAAAATTACCCTTGCACTCGGCACCACACTCATGATGGCCATCATCCCTTCCAATCCTCCCTAATCATAACTCAAACAGGCGGGGCAGCCATGGGACTTGGTAGTCAGTCACAACTGTATTGGAAAGGTGATAATAGGGGACCGGGAGGAGGGATAGAGAGGGAAACTGAGAGACAGAGAAAGAGTTTGTGTGACAGGATGGATTGTGCCAGAGGTGAAATGGCTCGTATTAGAAGAGAGAGCCTTCGGTCAGCACAGTCGTCTGTTTATCATTTTAATGTCAGGCTATTGAAATTGTCTTCTTTCCTCTCCTCTTCCTCTTCCAACCCTTTCTCACGACCTTTTTCTACAGCTGCTTATAGGGTTTGAGAGTGGAACCGTTGTACAGTGGGATCTTCGAGGCAAGAAAGCAGACTTCAGAATTTACTATGATGAGGTAAGCTCTGCTGCTGTCTCCTCCACCAAAGTTTGCATGATTTTTATTCTAAATGGGACATCTGCTCATGAAAGCGACACTTCCTCTAGACAATTATTTATAGCAGAAAAGTTTTAACAGCTTTTGGTAATTCGTTGTAGTACAGATACCAGTTACCAGTATCGGATATTGAGGCGACTTCAGGCTAAAATGCAGAATCGGTATTGGAGATTTCACTGAACACTAAAATTCAATATCAAAAGCTACAAGTAACACATCATAAATGAAAGCAAAATTATTTGATTTACTCAATTTTTGGCACACGGAAGCCTATATTACTTTAATGGTGGAATAAAACTGTTTCTATCTCAGTTATTTTGCTCATTGACCCCAGACTAATGGTCTAAGTGTGCACAGTTCAGCAAAAGTAATGGCTCAGATTGGTAGTAGGTGTCGGCCTATAAAGATCCGTATTTGGAATTAGTATTGGCAACGTAAAAGTGATATCAGTGCATTCCTAGTTGGCAGTCCTTATTGACTCACATTTAAGTCCTTGTTCCTTATTTTACAGATGAGATGCATTTGAGTGATACCAATTGGTTTTCTTGTTATGATCTTTTTTATGTGTATTTTATGGGTTCTCGGGTAAGGTATTATGCGTACTTTTGATTTAAGGGATAGAAAAACTGGGACAATTGAAATTTGGGAAAGATACTGTCACATCCAGGGTACTTTGTGAATTCAACATCATACACCTGTCACGTTCTATCAGTTATTGAACCAGTGACCTCAAATTCCCTGTAACAAAACCATTCATGACATTTATCCCAGGATAGATCCCCATACAAAGAAGGCAGCCGTCCTTGAACCAAATCTGCATCTGCATCTGCGTCTCTCATCTGCTGTCTCATCTCACATGAAGCGTTGCATCTAGCTGCTGTTGATTAGTACGGTTTGGTGTATGACCTTGTCTGCAGCACATAGTGTCTCTATCTGAGGCCTGATTGCGGGCTGTAGAAGCCAGCGAGAGGCATCTCAGTTGCTGCCCGGATGAAAAGACGGTGTAATATCTGAGAAAGATAAATCTCTGTCTGTTACACTTGTCTCTGAATCCGTTATCTGACACGGAAGCGTTGAGGGCCGGGGCTAGATGGATGGCAAACTTCCTTGATAACTTTAACATGCTGATCTCTACTAAAACAAGAACTGTCATCCATGGTTGGGCAGCCACTGACCCTCCCCCTTTTCTCCCCACTTGTACCCGGCCAATTACCCCACTCTTCCGAGCTGTCCTGACTGCTGCTCCACCCCCTCTGCCGTTCTTGGGAGGGCTGCAGACTACCACATGCCTCCTCCGATACATGTGGAGTCGCCAGCCACTTCTTTTCACCTGACAGTGAGGAGTTTTACCAGGGGGATGTAGCACGTGGGAGGGTCACGCTATTCCCCCAAGTTCCCCCCCCTCGAACAGGCGCCCCGACCGACCAGAGGAGGCGCTAGTGCCGCGACCAGGCCACATACCCACATCCGGCTTCCCACCCGCAGACACGGCCAGTTGTGTCTGTAGGGACGCCTGACCAAGCGGGGATTCGAACTGCCAATCCCCGTGTTGGTAGGCAAATGCAATAGACTGCCACGCTACCCGCACGCCCAGCCACTGACTTCTGAAATGGTCTGTTTTGTCCGTGTCTGGTAGAGGAGTAAACGATTTGTTTTTCAACAACAAGGAAACGAGTGCAGAGAAACCAGAAGCTCTTAATGAGGTTGCCCAGATAAACGAGTGAGATATCTCTTTTTTTCCATGCCTGAGTTGCCTAATCGCAAAGGCACCATCAAAGGCTTTCAATCTCACCTGCACACAGCAGACAAATTGGAAGTGAAAGTACCGTCTCAGCCCATTGTGTTTGATGGAAATAAATAAATAAACAGACATGATCAAATATAAATCAGTTCACTTTCATGTTGTGTTAAATGTATCACTTTACTCTGGTAAGTTTCTGGTTTTCAAATCGGAAGCTCACTTTTGAGTGAGCTCTTCCCACTAGGACCGCTGATTTTTATTTTTCATGGTAGTATCTTCGATAACAAAGTTGAATTTTCTAATGTTAGTTAATGCATGATATCAATATAATATTAGTATCTGAACAGGGGTTGTTGTACAAACATTACCCGAGTTGCTAAAGTAACTCTGTAGGTGAAATGTAAGGGAGGAAGTCTTGCCACTTTAAAACATATAAATTGGATTTATTAACAGTAAATCAACAAAAATTATCTGCTAATATAAAGAATCCATTAATAAAGGATAATTATCATTCATAGTATATCCGATGCATGCATGAGCACATAAATAACTACATATACACACAAACTCATGAAATAAGCATGCGCATTTGCACTTTCTCTGTATCTGCTTGGTTCATATTTTTCTTCTGTGTCTTCCTTCGCTCATTTGCGTTCACTTTTATTCTATAAACACTAATGACCAAGCTCATTCCCTTCAACAACTAAGCAATTGCTAGAGGCCATTGGTAATTAATGGCTGACAATGTGGCCATGTTTTTAATGGTCTTATTCTCTCACTAACCATTTCCAAATGGGCTTTTATTTATTTCTTTTCTTTTGGGGATTTTTTCCCCCACTTTTTCTCCACAGTTGTATCCAGCCAATTACCCCACTCTCTTCCAAGCCATCCCGGTCGCTGCTCCACCCCCTCTGCCGATCCGGGGAGGGCTGCAGACTACCACATGCCTCCTCCGATACATGTGGAGTCGCCAGCCGCTTCTTTTCACCTGACAGTGAGGAGTTTCACAAGGGGGATGTAGCGCATGGGAGGATCACGCTATTCCCCCCCAGTCCCCCCCCCCGAACAGGTGTCCCGACCGACCAGAGGAGGTGCTAGTTCAGCGACCAGGACACATACCCACATCCGGCTTCCCACCCACAGACATGGTCAATTGTGTATGTAGGGACGCCTGACCAAGCTAGAGGTAACACTGGGATTCGAACCGGTGACCCCCTGTGTTGGTAGGCAGCGGAATTATGCAACACGCCACCTGGACGCTGGGTTTTGATTAATTTGGCAGAATGGCAAAGAAGGGACGAAAAAAGAAATAACAATACCTCTTCTTCCAGAAAGCAATGGGACTGTCACTAACATCACCAATGTTCCAACAGCTGTAATTACTTTCATCCATCCATTATCCAGACCACTTATCTTGCTCAAGGTCGCGGGGATGCTGGAGCCTATCCCAGCAATCACTGGGCAGCAGGCGGGGAGACACACTGGACAGGCCGCCAGTCCATCACAGGGCCGACACACACACATTCACACCTAGAGACAATTTAGTATGGCTAATTCACCTGACCTATGTGTCTTTGGACTGTGGGAGGAAACCCACGCAGACACTGTAATTACTTTGTGGTTGTGAACCACTATTGCCCATTCCTTCTCTTTTCCTGATCCAGGCCCTCCGTTCTGTCCACTGGCATCATGGAGGGCAAACAGTCTGTCTCTGTCTGTCTCTGTCTCCGTCTCGCTCTCTGTTTCTTCTATTCACTTCCTTTGATTTCCTCTCCTGTATGTCTAACACTTATAACCTCCACTTCTGTGTGTGTGTGTGTGTGTGTGTGTGTGTGTGTGTGTGTGTGTGTATGGCCAGGCCATCCATTCAGTCAGTTGGCACCATGAGGGGAAGCAGTTTATGTGCAGCCACTCAGATGGCAGCTTGACCCTTTGGAACCTGAGGAACACCACCAAGCCTTTCCAGATCACCTTCCCCCACGGTGAGGCACACACGCACACACACACACACACACACACACACACACACACACACACACACACACACACACACACACACACACACACGCACACCTGAACTCACAGGAAGACACAAAAGCACATGCATATACATTACCTTGTGTACACACATAAATTAACATAGACACAAACTTGTGTACACACACACACACAAGCATTCGGGTTATGATCGAATTCTCTATACAATACAGTGTGAGAGCAGTACATATTTTTCCAGCCAGTCAGACAGCAGCTGAACTGCTTCCTGAAGAACACTCAGCTGAAAGATGGAGGAGTTGTGTGTGTGTGTGTGTGTGTGTGTGTGTGTGTGTGTGGGTGTGCGTGCTGGCAGGGCATTTCAACTCTGACAGCTCTCTGCTGATAAAACAATGCTCTGCTGTCTGCGGGGAGTGCGGGCAGACTGCCGGAACAGGACGGCAGGAAGGAGGGACATGGGCGATGAGTGCCGGGGACAGGACGACAGGCCCTAAAGACATGGCTAAATGCCGCCAGACTGTTTATATGCCAGTTAACTGTCAGCTATTTGTGCGCTGCCATGGCATTAGTCACAGAGTAGGAGTTACAGAGAGAGCGGAGCAGAGCTGTAGACTGAAATCGTACCTACCCTTCAACCAAACGATTGGTTGCAGAAATAAAGAATCTGCACGTTATTATCTCAAGATCAATTAAACTGTACATAGAATTGGGCTAATTGTTTATAACTTGTTATAAGATAAAAATTATGAGTTAATTGACAAGTAGTGGAGAAGGGGTAGGAATAAATAAGTGTATGCTTCATCTTACTGCTTTCTGAACATGTAATATTTAATTTGTGTTGTTTATGTGAATTAGTTTATTTAGTTTATTGTATAGATTTATTTTTATTTCATTATTATTATTAGTGTTTTGTTTTTATCTGTTTTTTTTTTACATGTTCGAATCAAACATAAAAATAAATAAATATGCCATTGTGGACTGAGTGCACTCTACCTGGTAGCCTTATTAACCTAAACGAGTTATAAATAAACATAAAAAGCTAGTATTTGCAGCATATCAAATTATTTTTAACATAATTGTTTCATACTAAAATAACAGACTCAGAGCCGCCCAGCGAGGGGCGCATCTGCCCATATTCATATGATTTCCGAGAATAGAACTATATCGGAATCAGAATCATGTTTATTGGCCATGTGGGTTTGCACATACATGGAATTTGACTCTGGTTTTGTGGCTCTCTGTGTACTTAATATAGAATAACAACACAACAATCTTCAGACAGAAAAATAGATGGAGTTTTCAAAACTTCTGGCAGGACAAGTTCATCATTGTCTTTATTATCTTTTTATTTTTAGATTTTATTTTATATTATTTATATTTTATATGATCTTTTCCTCCATTTTGCCTTTTGTGCCTGGTGGGCTGCCTCTTTTCTATTGGCTGCGTGGGTATTCGTCATAGCACATTGAATTTTGGGAGCAAGCTTGCACAAGCCGTTGGAAACAATGGGTTTCGTGGGCACAGTGGTGCCGTTGTCGCTTTGTGTCTGAAAGGGCCTTAACACCAGCGATTATCCGACCAATGAGAATTTGGTTGGATGAGAGCATATCGACTGGTCGACCAGTAAACTAAAGCCCAACAGTAGAGGTAGGTATAGTATAGGGGATGAAACAGAGGGAAGGTTGAACTAACAGAAAGGGGCATGGAATATATGGTACGATTAAAAAAGGGAGAGTGGAAAGAGATAATGGGGGGGGCTAAACAGGAGTGGAAATGACACAGGACAGGCAGTGGAAAGTGTGGAGATGAAGAGGGAGATGGAGAAAAGGGAATAGCATGGAAAGGAGGGAGTGTGGGGAAAACACTGGATGAGTCACCTACACCCAGTTTAGTAAACTGACATAGGCTTCAAATTCAACTTGAGCAGACTGTGATTTCAGGATCCAAGATTCGAGATTCAAGAACTTTATTGTCATTTTGCAAGCAAAAAGAAATTGCATTGTGTCAACCTCAAATGGTGCATACATAAGAGACTTCAAGGTGCAAAAACGTCATCAGCAAAAATGCAGTGAAGGTGCGGTAGACAGATATGAAGTGGCTTAAAGTGACGTGAGTAAATGTTGCAAATATTGAACGTGCCCAATGGTGGCAGCACATCAATCTCGTTGGACTGAGGAGATGTCTGGGTTCATTAGTGCCCCAGCTTGTAGAAAGAAGCTGTTTTTCAGTCTCTTTGTGCATGTGCGGATTGATCTGAAGTGCCTACCTGATGGGAGGGGCTGAAACAGATGGTGTCCATGGTGTGTAATATCTTTTATGATGTTCTTAGCCCTCCCCACACAGTGAGTGCTGTGATGATGTTCTAGTGAAGGCAGCTCAATGCCAACAATATCCTGTGCTGTTTTAACAACACACTGGAGGGCTTTTTTGTCAGCTTTGGTGCAGCTGCTGTAACAGGCTTTCATGCAGTTTGTTAGGATTCTCTCGTTGGAGCATCTATAAAAGTTGACAAGCAGGTTTTGGGGAAGGTTGGCTCTCCTTAGCCTCTTAAGAAAATAGAGGCATTGTTGTGCCTTACTCACCACTGCTGAGGTGTTGTCAGCCCAGGAGAGGTCCTCTGTGATGGTGACTACCAGGAACCTGGAGCTGGGGACTCTGTCCACAGCCTCTGTGTTGACGTGGACATGACTGTGTATGATCTTCTTGTAGGTCCTGAAGTCCACAATAATCTACTTGGTCTTTTTGATGTTTAAGACCAGGTTGTTGTTAGCACACCACGTTGTCAGGTTCTGAACCTCCTCCCTATATGTTGCTTCATTGTTGGCTGATATGAGCCCGATGACTGTCGTATCATCCGCAAACATAACAATAGTGTTTGCTTTGTGGATGGGTTGGCAGTTATGTGTAAATGGTGCATAAAAAAGGGGCTCAGCACACAACCCTAGGGGACGCCAGTGCTCAGGATGAGGGTGGAGGATGTGTGCTTGCCCAGTGTTACAGTCTAGGACAGTTGATGAGTTGCATATGGAGGGAGTTGGTCCTAGTTTGTGGGGTTTGTCGACCAGCTTGTTTGGTAGGATCATGTTAAACGCCGAGCTGTAATCAACAAAGAGCATCCTGAGGTATTGGGCCTTTCTAGGTGAGAGAGGGCTGTATTTAGAGCCACACAGATGGTGTCCCCAGTCCATCTGTTTGCCCAGCAGGCAAACTGGTGTTTGTCTAGATCAGCTGGGGCAGTGTCTTTGATGTGGGTGAGTATCAATTGTTCAAAGTATTTTGAAATGACAAGGGTGACAGCAGCTGGCTGATAGTCATTGGAACAGGTTACCACAGTTTCTTTTGAGAACAGGCACAATGGTCCTGGATTTGAGGCATTCGGGGGGAATGTGAATAAGGACAAAGAGCGGTTGAAAATGTGTGTGAATACCTCTGCTAGCTGGTCAGCACAGGCCTGGAGTACATGCCCTTGTACGCCATCATGTCCCGCTGCTTTCCATGTGTTGATGCTGCAGAGGGTCCGCCGTACCTCTGGAGTGTGTAGAACAAAGGTCTGTGGGTCCCCCAACAGTTTGAAACCGTCTGGAGGTTAGTTATTGTCTTTGTCAAATTGAGCAAAGAAGTTACGTTCCACCGCTAAGTTGGCAGTGTTGTTGGCTGGTGTATGCTGTGTGTTATTTACCCTTTTGTAATCTGTGATGGCCTAGATGCCTTGCTACATCCTCCGTGGATTGGAGTTAATGTTGAGGCCTTCCTCTATTTGAAGTTTGTAATTGTGTTTTGCAGCTCTGATACCTATCTCAAGGTTCTCTCTGGTGATGCCGTAGGCTGAAGTGTCTCCTGATTTTGAAAGCCGTGTCTCTTGCCCTGAGCAGCCGTTTGACTTCTCTATTCATCCCTGGTTTCTCATTTGGGTACACTCTGATCCTTTTGCTAACAGTGACATTGTCTGGGCCGTAGTTAATGTATGACAATGAAGTGTTCCCCTCCAAGTCTGTCTGATAGGCAAATATACTCCATTCTGTGTGTTCAATGTGCATCCTGGAGTTGAGAGATGACTCCCTCAGGCCAAACTCTAACTATCCTGCTGGTCAGCTTAGCACTGATAACAAGCGCTTTGTGTGCTGTGACATGAAATAAAGAGAGGTGGTGTGACTTTCCAAGGTGGGGGCGGGGTATGGCCCTGTAACCATTCTTTAGCAATGATGAAAACTCCATCAGGGTGTGTGCTCTGTCATTTAGTGATGGCATATGTATACTGCCATGACAACAACTGTATTGTAGCGAATTCGGGGAGCAGCCCGGGAACCGTCGCCACAGCCGGGACATGAACCCGTGTCTCCCACTCCGCAAGCGACAACGTTAACCAGTCGACTAAAGAGTCTGGCCCGTTAGTCAAGGACCAACGTGTCTACTTATCCATGCACGTTATACTACCCCACTCCTTTGGAAAGCGCGTCCCCACGCTTCAGCATATCAGCTCCCTCACGCATCTGGGCGCACGCGCTTCCGATGACCTCACGGTCTCATCGTCCCACTTATGACACCAATGTAGCAAATTCAGGCAACAGCCCGGGAACCGTCACCACAGCTGGGACGCAAACCTGTGTCTCCCACTCTGCAAGCGACAACGTTAACCAGTCGACTAAAGGGTCCAACTCGTTAGTCAAGGACCAATGTGTCTACTTATCCATGCACATTACAGTATATTCCCTTGGCAAGTGAAACGGTCGGCACTAAAGCATTAGATATTCCAGGTCCAGAGAGCAGAATGTATTGATTATAGTTGTGTTCGTGCACCATACTTCATTTATGTAAGCAAAAAGTCCACCGCCTGATTTCTTACCAGAGTCAAATGCTCTGTCGGCGCGATGGAGCGAGCGGCCTGCTAGCTCAACTGTGGCAGCTGGTATGTTGTGATTCATCCACGTCTAGAGTAAAATCAGAACACCGCAATCCTTTGTGTAGTGATACTCAGTCTGAGCTCATCCATTTTGTTGGCGAGTGATTTTACATTCGCGAGAAAAACACTAGGGAGAGGAGTTTTGTATGGTGCAACCCTTAGCCAGGCTAGCAAACCAGTTCACTTGTGCCTCTTCTGTTTCCTCCCCCTGTGTCATCTGCGTCGTCCCCCCCCGGGTATAGGGATCCATGCTAGACCCGGGTGGTCTGAGAATCTCCTGCGGTGTTGTTTTTGAGTTAAAATAATGTTCTATACAGTCCATGCCAATCTTCAAAACTTCTTTGCGACTGTAGTGAACTGTTGCCCTCATTCCCTTGACTAGGGAGATGATACTAGTCGATATACAAGAATAATTACAAGAAGCACCGGTAAGAGGAGTGCTGCCACACTGAAGGATCCAGCTGGCTTTGATGTCATACCTGCCTTCCTCTTTACATCTTTTACATCACAGTGTGTGCCATGCAAATAATAAAATGCCTTTACATTAGGTCATGTGTAGTTCTCAAAAAAAGGAGACACAGTTTGTTGTTAGAAATGCAGGCAGGGTTGTTAAGTATTACCATCCCCATTTAAGCTGGTTTCTGGGAACCTTTTGCCCTTTCTTCTCCTTTTGAGTTGCTGTGTGGTTATGTTATCCATACAGCTTTTGTATTTAGCACTCCGTCAGTGGTTTTTGCTGTTCACAGATTGCAAATAAGAGACAACTTATAAATACCTGATATTCACCTGATCCTTGAACCTTACTGCACCACATTAGCTGGATTGAAATGCAGCTGTCTATATATGCTTTATAAGTGAATCCATTTCTTTTTTCTTTTTTTTTTTACTGACAACACAACTGCAGTCATGCACTCCTGATACCCTGAGAAGAGTTGTTTTCTTCTGATTCATCACATATAGGGCACAGAGAACATTCTGGTAACCAACATTTTAGAGGCTTATATTTCTATTTTACATTGTGCCTGTTCACTTCCATTAATTAATTTCCAAGGATGCAAAAAAAACAAAAAAAACAAAACAAAAAGGGACACAAGTACCTTATTATTATTATAAGTATTATTATTGTGTGAAATTGGTAGAGGCTGTAGACCTTTTCCACGAGTTTTTATGATTCACTTATAGAAAGTACCATTGTCACTGAGTTTTTCCACTCATATCTACCTTCTATTAATTTGCTGGAGCCACACAAGCTATTATTGAAAACATAGCCTGTGAGACAACTCCCAGTGTCTAATTGTCTTCCATTGTGCAAAGTATCGTATTTGGTTTGAGCCTCTTTCAAAGCCCCATTCAATATCTCGCTAACATACACTCTATCAAACAGAGTAAATGCTTACCACATCGTGTGAACTGAGACCAATCTTTTGGTGCACATTGCTAAGATGATGAAAACTCTAGAACAATAGAAATTTTAGCATTAGCTATATTTTTTCTGCTTTTACATTTGTCTTTTCTAATTCAGGCAAGATACAGAAGGATGGGAGGAAAGAGTCATGTAAGCCCATCCTTAAAGTGGAGTACAAGACCTCAAGGAACAGGTAAACATTCACTTTCAGCTAGTACGTCTCCAACAAAACCCACAAGCTCACGATCTGGGAGGGTTCAGAGCACTTAGACTAGAATGGTTTCATCACAACTGTTGAGTTCATCATCATCCAACACTAAGTTGTGCCTTTTGGTGCGGAAGTCTGTGGAGGTTTTCGCTACTTTGTCTTAAGGGGTCTTCCGTTCTGTATTTACTTATCACCATGTTAAAACATCGTCAACCACTATCAAGATTCAGAAAGACTGTTGCTGGCTAGTAAGCGTTTAGAAAAGACCAGGGTCAAATTCTACTTCAAGTTCATGTTCGGTTGTCTAATACTCATCCTTTGTCTCCAGACACAACACATGAGAGTATTTTTTGAAGTACTGCTCTACATTTGATTGATGAACTCCTTGCCTTTTTGAGAGCAAATATAAATATAGTGACCCCCAGCACCATGGGGGGGGGGGTATTAGCTTGCAGTTCTGCCTCGCTACGACTTTTGTGCACCCACAGCTTTGAATTTCTTTTTTATTGTTATGTTACAGAAGTAGAAAAAATGGTTGAATTTTATCCATACATTTCCCGTAACATGAAAACAAAGTCAGGAGTTTTAAAATTCAATACACAGCTTGATGATGATTATGATGCACAAGACATCATATCGGTCTGATCAAGGCATAAAAGGGAACAAGTCAGGAGTGTACTAACTAGCATATTAGAACAAAGCATCTTGTGCAACTTTATAAATCCGTCTCTTTTGCATCAATGACTCTGCATGATTTGATAGGGTTGCACAATGCTATTTTTTTGTACTTTGATGTAAATATCATGTCACATTTGTTATCCCTGAGGCTTGGTAATTGTGCAAGCAAGGCAGTAGACATTTGAGCAGCTACTCCACGAGTAAACGGGGTAACGTCTAAATCTTCGATGCACTTAACAGAAAATGTAGCAAAATCTTACAGATGTAATCCATCAGTAAAACGTAATGCTTTCACCTAACAAATGTACTGCATAATGCTCACTCACTCACTCACTCACTCACCAACCCACACATTCCCTTACTCACTCAAATCATCCAACTTAAAAAAACATTTTCTGAAGCCCTGTTCTCTCTCCACAGCAGTGAGCCTTTCATTATCTTCTCTGGGGGTCTGTCGTACGACAAGGCAGGACGGCGGCCCACCCTGACCATCATGCACGGCAAGGCCATCACAGTGCTAGAGATGGACCACCCTATTGTAGAGTTCATGGTCCTTTGTGAGACCCCGTACAATAATGGTGAGTGCACACAGGGGCCATTAAACCAGCATTGTGTTCTGGATCCCCCCTGTGCAGTTTCTATCTAAAATGACTGGCAGGGCAACAGAGTTACGTACAGTCGGCGATGTCCTTGTGTGGAAGATGGTGTGAAGATGTGCTGAAGTTCCGAGAGAGCTATAAATGCTTAATTTTATAACTATTGACTGGGTTATTGAGTTAAGACGCTGAGGTGCTTAACCTCTCTCTCTCTCTCTCTCTCTCTCTCTCTCTCTCTCTCTCTCTCTCTCTCTCTCTCTCTCTCTCTCGCTCTCTCTCGCTCTCTCTCTCTCTTGTTCTCTCTCTCTCTCTATCTCTCTCTCTTGCTCTGGAGAGTTTGGTGAGTTTGGCTGAGAGTCTGTGACTTTTTCTTGATTTTTCTTCTTTTTTTCCTACTGTGTTTATTGTATGGCTGTTTTGTAGTTGTGTTTGTTCCTATTGTAGTTTGGCTGGTGTTCGGTGGTTGTATTGGCTGGACGGTGAGCTGTGCTTCTTTGCGGGCATGGCGTCTTTTGAAACGCCATCCCTGTCTTTGAGGCACGGAGTGAGGATAGCACAGCGGCCCAGTACCACGGTGGAGCAGGTGCTGTTGGCAGTAGGAGAACAGGTAGGGCATGGAAGCATTTCATATGCCTCACGAATGAATAGAGCGGTGGTTGTGTTTATGGACCAGGGGTTTGTCAGCCAGCTGATAGAAAACGGCTTGCTTGTAAATGATGAGTTTACACCAGTTTCCCTGCGAGTGGTGCCTTCTACCCGGATCGCTGCGTCCGGAGTCCCTCCTTTTATTTCCAATGAGGCGCTGGCGCAAGAACTGAAGCGCTTTGGGAGGTTTGCGAGTGGACTCCGGATGGTGAGTATGGGCTGTAAGGACACCAAATTGAAGCATGTCCAGTCTCTGCGGAGACAAGTGTTCATGTATTTGGACTCTCCGACTCAAACACTGGATGTCTCTTTCTGTGTTGAGCATGAGGAGGGTTTTTATATGATATATGCTAGCTCTGGGAGTAGTAAGTGTTTTGAGTGTGGAGATGTGGGTCAACATAGACTGCACGCAGCAGGGTCCGCTGCAGCTGATGTGTGTGACAGCAGGGAAGGAAGCAACAGGCCACTGCAGCCAATGTGGCTGACAATGGCGGGCATCAGGCTAATGTGGCTGACAATGGAGGGCAGCAAGCCCTTGCAGCCAATGTGGCTGAAAGTGGGGAGAAGAGCAGCGGGCGGCGGACGCTGCCCGAGATTGCTCCTCCTGTACAGAGTGAGGCTGGTGGCTCCATGGTCAGAGCTGCCAGTGCATGTGGCTCTGTGTCTAAGGATAATTTAGCAGGGGAGGGGGAGGCTGAACCAGTGGCCAGGACAGTGCAGAGGGAGGACGACATGGGGAGGTCGGAGCGTTTTGCAGTACAGGAGGCTGAGATGCTGCAGGTCAGACTGGACAGTGAGGCAGAGGAGCAGGTGATGAAGCCTGCTGGTTGCCATGATAATGCGACTGACACGGAGTGTGAATCTGAAGCTGAACCTGGTAGTGTTTCTGTAGTGGACAGTATGTCTCAGAATGTATACTTGTCTTCATTAGAGGACATGAATAGTTTTCTGGATGACACATTTGGTAAATCAGCTAATGTCAAAGACTACTTTACTGAGGTTGAGAAATTTATTCGGTCAGTTACTACACTTCAAAAAGTTATGGTAGATTTAGTGAATAGCAAAAAACATTATCGTCTCAAGAAACATGTCACTGGTCTAAGGAGAGATTTAGAAGTGCCAAAGGCTAAAATGGTAAAGAACATGAAACTCTCATTTTGAAAGTACCATGATCATACAACACTGGGTGTTTTATCTTGCTGTCTTTTTCTGTCTGGCTTCTTACTGGTCTGTCTCTCTTCTCCTCATATGCAGGGTTTAAGGGTGGCTTCATTAAATATGAATGGGGGTATGGATGCACTGAAAGGAGCCTTAATAACAGAAGTAATCAAGCAGAAAAGACTGGATGTAGTTTTTCTGCAAGAAACACAGTGATGGCACAAATGAAATAGACTGGAGCTTATGGTGGGCAGGGCAGCATGCCCTTAGCCACGGGACAATTTTAGTGCAGGAGATGCCAATTTATTTTCTTCTACCTTAAATGCAAACGTTATATCCAGCACAGAGGTTGTGGAGGGCAGAGTCCTTATTGTGAAAGCTGAATTAGAGGAGTTTAAATTTAGTTTTAATAATGTTTATGCACCAAACCGAGGCTCTGAGCATGAAGGGCTTTTTAAGATATTGAAAGAAAAATTAAATGGCATTGATCCAGGGGAGTGTATTGTATTGGGTGGAGACTGGGGTTGTTGCGCTGACTTTACTTTAGATAGGCCTGGAGAGGAGCCATGCCTTCAGTCATCCTCTGTTTTGTCCCATGTCTCAAAGCAATCTGATTTGGTTGATGTGTGCAGGATGAAACACCCTTCGGTTAGACAGTACACTGGGGTCAAAATATCAGATAGCAGATCACAGAAAGGTGAATCAGTTCATCTGGACACAACGTTTATTGAGAGAAGTGTTTTATTTCTCATCTAAGTGACCTCTTTAGTGAAGAAGTCACTTAGATGTTTATCTGGACACAATGTGTCCAGATGAACTGATTCAACTTTCTGGGATTTTCTTAGCTGGATTATTGAGTATGCATAAAGACATCAGATGGCAGAGTTAGTGTAGCTAGATTAGACAGGTTTTACATATTTGCAGGAGGGCTGTATGTTTTGTTGGAGTTATGTATGTATTAGGCTTAGGCCCTGTGATGGCCTGGTGTCCTGTCAGGGTGTCCCCCTGCCTGCCGCCCAATGACTGCTGGGATAGGCTGCAACATCCCTGTGACCCTGAGAGCAGGATAAGCAGTTTGGATAATGGATGGATGGATGGATGGATGGATGTATTGGGCTGGGTGTTTGATCTGGGCACATTCCTCCTGCTGCCACAGGAAGGCAACCGTGTCATTTTCACGTTGTTCTTGTTGTTGTATTCTTATTCCCGGTTTGGTCTGATTAAAGTGGACACTGCAGCACATCAAAATATCACCTCGCTTCCATTATTGTATTGACGTTACGATTAGGTAGTACAGTAACGTCAGTACGTTCACATAGGGAACATAATACATTGGCGACGAGCATGGTACACCGCCGATTCTCAACAACATTCACATGGCAAAGAATTCGCGCTAGTTTGTGGTGGCTAGCATTAGCATTGCTAGACACAGAGAGATGGCGAAGATTATCGGCCATATTGATGCCTTCGATGAGTCGATGGAGCAGTCAGTGGTAGACATAAGTGGAGAAGTTTGAACATTTCATGCTGGCAAATGGAATTGAGGGTAAGAAAAAGTTCTCTTTTTCCTCAGTGTGATCAGGCCAACAACTTATGATCTGTTGCACAGCTTAATCACCCCAGATAAACCGGGGGAGAAAATTTATGATTAGACTGTGGAAGTACTACGAGCCCATTTCTCCCTGAAGCCCATCATGATTGCTAAATGTGGAGGGGGAGACAATAGTACAGTATATTGCCGATCAGAAAAAACTGTCAGAGCACTGTGTGTTTGGGGCTTATCTGCAGGATGCACTGAGGGACAGGTTGGTTGGCGGCCTCAACATCGAGAAGAGATTACTAACAGAGGCTGCCCTCACCTACCAGAAAGAGGTGGAAATCGCCATCTCTATGGAGACGGTGGCAAGAATGTCCCAGCAGCTTAGCAGCTCCTTGAAGGTGAATGCCATGTCCCTCTCATCAACTCCCGGGAGGACATGCACCCGTTGTGATAGGTCATATCATACTGAAAGTGACTGATTCTACAAAGATCAGATCTGCCACCGCTGCGGTAAGAAAGACCACATTTCATGCACATGCAAAGAGAGAAAGCAGGGAAATAAAGCAAGAAACACAGTGAGGGAGAAAAAAAGGGAAAGAAATGGAAGGGAAATTAAGGAAACAGGTTAATAAGCTGGTCACTAGTGCTAAGTTGAGTGACAGTAATATGACAGACTCAGACGCCGAATTAGCCTTGCATATGGTAGATGTAGCTAATGAGGGGACATGGAGAGAAAAGGTCATACAGCAGGACGATCCAGCCTCTTCAGTAATCTGGGTCAGGCCAAAAGTAGAGAAGCAAACAACAGAGATGGAACCAGACACTGGGGCAGCAGTCTCCCTTATTTCAGAGGAGCTGTATAAGGCAACATTCAACCACATTCATCTGCGCACACCCACATCCTGCTGAAAATCTATTCAGACGATCTCCCCAGTACGTGTGATGAAGGTTTGGATTCCGATAAACAAACAAAGAGCAACCCCCCCCCCCAAAATTTGGTCAAGAGTGCCTGAGAAAGATGAGACTGAATTGGGGAGCAATAAAAACTATCGGATCCAAACATCACATGCGGGGAGACACTTTGGAAACAGTGCTAAACAGGCATGCAGATGTGTTCAAAGATGAACGGGAACTTTGAAGGGCTTTAAAGTAGCACTGACAGTCAAGACAGGACATCAGCCTAAGTTCTGTTAGGCTTGTGCGGTCCCCTATGGACTCAGGCCCAAGGTGGAGGAAGGGCTGGAGTGCCTACAACTAGGGGTGATTTCCCCAGTTCAGTTCAGTGAATTGGCCACCCCCATTGTGTCAGTCACAAAGAAAAAGGGGGGTGTACGCATCTGTGGGGATTTTACAGTAACCTTCTATCCTGCCCTCTGTACTGAACATTATCCCATCCCCCAGATTAGAAGACCTGTTTGCCTCTCTAGCGGGGGGCCAGCGATTCAGCAAAGTTAATCTCTCACATGCGTACCTGCAGATACCAATCCAGGAGAGCTCCCGCAAATACCTCACCATCACAACACATAAGGGAATGTTCTGTTACAACCAGCTGCCTTTCGGAATAACGTCAGTGCCCACTATCTTCCAGCAAGTTATGGACCAAGCTCTTCAGGAGCCTCCCTTAATGTGCAGTTTTTGGGATGACATCCTAGTCAATGGGTGTGATGACACTGATCACCTGAAAAACTTGGAGGCAGTACTGAGTTGCTTGGAGAAATTTGGCCTTCGGATGCAGCGTGAAAAATGTGAGTTTTTCAAAAGCTCACTGGAATACCTGGGACATATCATTGATGCCGCAGGCCTCCACAAATCCCCAGAAAAACTCAGGGCTATTGCAGAGGCCCCTGCCGCAATGAATGTAAGCCAGCTGCACTCTTTTCTGGGATTAATAAACGGCAGATTTGTCCCAAACATGGCGTCAACACTCAGCCCCTTGCACACTGCTACACAAGGGGGCACAATGAAAATTGTCTCTGGAGTGCCAAGTGTTTTGTATGGCGAAAGAACAGCTCCTCTCTGAGAGTATTGACTGATTATGACCCCCAACTGCTGATCAGATTGACATGTGATGCCTCACCATATGGCATGGGCACGGTTATTTCTCATGTAATACGTGATGGTCAAGAGAGACCACTGGCGATTGCCTCCAGAACATTGAGCAAAGAGAAGCAAAACTATGCTCAAATTGAATGGGAAGCCTTGGGAATAATGTTTGGTATACATAAATTTCATGTATATCTAAATGGATGCCAATTTCACCCTGCGCAATGACCACTGGCCACTGACAACAATATCAAGCCTCGGCAAGGCTATTCCGTCTATAGCAGCTGCTAGGCTTCAGTGATGGGCCCTTGTATTAAAAGCTCACAACTAGACAATTCAGTACAGGAGTGCAGCTGAACATGACAATTTGGACAGCCTCTCACACCTGCCACTGCAGGTAGCACACAAGGACAAACCAGGTTCGGTGGATACAGTGCTGATATATCACCTGGATTCCCTGCCTGTATGCAGCACAAACATTTGCAAAGAAACAAGGTATGACTCAGTGTTCTCTTGAGTGATGGACATGATTTTGTCAGGACAGTTCCCTGTGGTAAAAGGGCAGGGCAATGCCCCAACACCCTATTACTTAAGGAAAGATGAGCTCACCGTAGTCCAGGGGTGTGTTCTGTGGGACAACCTGGTGATTTTTGCCCCCAAAATTGAGACCACTTTTACTGAAAGAACCGCATGTGGGGCACCTGGGTGTTGTTAAAATGAAAGCCATTGGCCATAGTTACATTTGGTGGCCAGGGATTGATGCTTAGATTGAACAGCAAGTCAAAGTGTATCATTCTTGTCAACACAACCAGAAGACTCCCGGTCTCTCCCCGCTGCACTCATAGCCATGGCTGGGGATGCCATGGCAGAGAATACATGTGGATTTTGTTGGTCCTGTGGAGGGATTTATGTTTCTGGTCGTGGCCACTCTTAAGTGGCCAGAAGTGCAACTGATGAAATCCACCACAATCTCAAAGACTATTCAGGCTCTGAGGACTTTGTTCAGCCATCATGGTTTGCTTGAAGTGTTGGTCAGTGATGACGGTTCGCAGTTCACTTCGAGTTTTTTTGTGGCTTCTCAAAGCGAATTAAGTGAAACACATGTGCTCTGCACCCTTTGACGCAGCCACAAATGGTCTGGTGGAACATTTCGTGCAGACACTAAAGCGTTCGTTGAAAGCTTCCAGGGGATTGACCACAGTGCAACATAGATTGGATTTGTTTCTGCTCAGCTGCAAAAATACCCCTCACACAACAACTAATGAGTCTCCTGCTATGCTCTTCCTCCGCTGTCGGCTCCACTCCCGCTTCGACCTCCTCAAACCAAGTGTGGCGGCTGTGGTGGATCAGGCACAGGTGGACCAGCAGGGTCGCAGGGCTCTATTCGCTAAGGGAAAAAACGTTGCAGTTGGGGAATCTCTGCTGGTCCGTGGAGGGGAGGAGAAGTGGGGGGAGGAGAAGTGGATGCCTGGTGTGGTGGTGTCTCAGGCGGGACCAGTGTCTTATACGGTTGATGTGGGCTCAGTGCGACATTGGAAATGCCATAAGACCAGATTCAAGCCTGTGACCCAGAAATGCTCGTGCCCAACGAGCCATCACAACTTGCCTTATTAGGTCAAACGGCTACTGTACCCATGAAAGACCCAGTGAATTCCCCCAGCGGGTGGACAGGATCCCCCCCCCCCGAAATATCACCCAGTCAGTGGAGGCAGTCAACCCAGGACCAACAGAAATATCAATGGAGGCTGATGCTCCTCCAGAGCCTGGTAGGAGGTACCCTTTGTGGGACATCAAACCCCCCCCGACCGCTTTAGCTTTTAATGGACCTTTGGTAAGGGGCACTCACCCCACCAGTTAGTTATTGAATCTTGTCTCTGTGGTGGGGACTGCAATCTAAATAAATGGGGAGGAGATGTATTGGACTGGGTGTTTGTTCTGGTCAAATTCCCCTGGCAGTCACCGGAGGTGATAGTGTTATTTTCATGTTCTTGTTGTATTCTTGTTCCGGATTGGTCTGATTAAAGTGGACACTGCAGCATGTCAAAATATCACCTCGCTGCTAGTATTGTACTGACGTTACGTTAAGGTAGTACAGTAACGTCAGTACTTCACACAGGGAACATAGTAGTTGGGGAGGGGGCTTGACTGTATGTTTGTAATGGTTGTTGTTATCTATATGTATGCAACCATATGTAAAACTGAACAGGATGTGAGGATGGTGGTGAGGGTCTGATGCCGGTGGTTGGTGTGTGTGTGTGGGTGTGGGTGTGCGTGTCTTTGCGTGTGAGTAAGAGATAGTGTGTTGGTGTGGCGGTTTGTGAGGTGTAGGGTGTAAGTTAGGTTTTTAGGCGTGTAAATAGTTTGTGTTGTTTTGAGGAGATGCTGTTCATTAAAGAATATCAAAAGTCTCAGGGCGTCCAGGTGGCGTAGCAGTCTATTCCGTTGCCTACCAACACGGGGATCGCCGGTTCGAATCCCTGTGTTGTTTCCGGCTTGGTCGGGCGTCCCCACAGACACAACTGGCCGTGTCTGCGGGTGGAAAGCCAGATGTGACCAGGACACATATATTTGGGGGGGATAGCGTGATCCTCCCACGTGCTACGTCCCCCTGGCGAAACTCCTCACTGTCAGGTGAAAAGAAGCGGCCGGTGATTCCACGTGTCGGAGGAGGCATGTGGTAGTCTGCAGCCCTCCCTGAATCGGTAGAGGGGGTGGAGAAGCGACCGGGATGGCTCGGAAGAGTGGGATAGTTGGCCGGGTACAATCAGGGAGAATAAGGGGGAAAAAATCCCCCCCCCCCCAAAAAAGAAGTATCTCTTGCTCTCGCTCTCTCTCTCTGAGCGGACGTGTGAGTGAGTGGACGGAGTAGCAGCGTGTTGCTTCGGTGTGAGTGAGTTTCTAAAACTTGGACTTTTTTTGTCTTGTCCTTTTCACGTGCTTTCTGTGGGTTTGTTGTTGTTTATTTTAGTTAGTTTTTCTCGGTGGTAGGTTTAAGCCGAGTTGTTCTATTTTCGGTAGCGGTGCTACCGGCCCGGCGGGACAATATGGCCGCCGTGGGAGGTGGAGGAGCGGCGTTTGAGAAGTTGACACGCCGGCACGCGAATAAAGTGGCTCCGGTGGTCAAATGCTCGGTGGAGGAGCGCCGCCTCGTGGTAGGTGAGCATGTGGGATATGGAAGCATCAAATCGGCGTCCAGAATGAACAGTGCAGTAGTTATTTTCTTGACAGTATTGATAAGGTCAACCAGGTGGTGGAAAGTGGTGTGGTGATTAGGGACATGTTTACTCCCGTTCTGCCGCTGGTTAACCCAGCCAAGAGAATCACTATTTCTAATGCTCCCCCCTTCATGAGAAATGCAGCTTTTGAGGAGCTTGCAACTAGTGTCCCCGATAAAAATGGTCTCTTCCGGTTGCCAGTCTCCTCACTTGAAACATGTTGTGTCCCATAGGAGGCAAGGTTTCATGATTTTCAAAAATAATGCAGAGGATTTGGATCTGAAGCTGAAATTCAGGATTGACGAGTTTGACTATATTGTATTTGTTACATCCGGTATGATGAAATGTTTTGGCTGTGTGTCAGAGGGGCATTTAGTAAGGTCTTGCCCCGAAAAGAGTGAGGGTAGGTCTGAGCCTCAAGGGCCTCCATTGTCCTCCGATGCCGCCGCGAGCGACGCATCTCCGGCTGGAGATGGCGCTGCCGAGTCAGCACAGGGCAGATAGGAGGCTGGGAAGCAAGGGGCGGGAGAAACAGACCAGGTGGTGACACAAAAAGAGACCGAGGCTGGGGAACATAATGAAAATGGACGGACTGAGCAGGCAGGAGAAGGAGGTGTGCAGGTTGAGCATTTTAAAAACGTTGAGCACACTGAGAAGGTAACAGAACTTGGGCAGGTCAAAGCTGATGGCCTGGATGAGCAGGTAGGGGAGGTTGAACAGAATGAAACGGAAAATGAAAACAGTGAGATCAGGGATCATAGCAAATTGGCTGAGCAAGATACGAATTGTGGTCGGAGGACGCAAATACAGCAGACTGCTATTCGAGTGGCAGAGTCTGTACTCAAGGAAGAGGCAGAGTTTATGTTGGATGATGAAATAAAATCAAAAAAGTCAATTAAAAGGAAGCCGACTGAAGGTAGACAGGAAAATTTAAAACTGAAGAGGGCTTCAAAAGATAAAAAGCCATCCTCCTCTTTGTCTGATGAGAACACAGACGAAAGTGACTGTGAGTTAGGTTCCTCTCCTCATACACAGGTGGACACAGAAGGGAGCTATGCCTTTCTGGAAATCAGGAAGTTTTTGCAGGTTACCAAGGGTTTGAGGGCAGTCATGGTGGAAAACTACTTTCCAGACTTGCAGCTTTTTATTGACTCAGTTTAATGCTTTATGAAAAACGCAGGGGACTTGGAGGTGAACACATTTACTGAGCAGGAAGTCTTCAGACTGAAAAAAAATGTACAGAAAGTAAAATTGCCACTTCATGATGATGTTTAAGACAAGTTTGGGTATTTTTATCTTGTTGGTCAGCGTAAGCTTGTTTCTGGCACAGTTCAGCCCCACTCTGCTCATGTGTAATATAAAATTAGGCACTTTAAATCTGAAAGGAGCAAGAGATGACATGAAAAGAGCTGCTGTTTTTAAACTGGTTGAGCTGAAGAAAATTGATGTTTTGCTTGTGCAAGAAACACATAGCACAGCAGATAATGAAATTGAATGGAAGATGGATTGGACTGGAAAATTGATTCTCAGTCATAAAACAAATATTAGTGGTGGGGTCGGTATTCTTTTCTCAAGAGATTTTTTGCCATGCTCCCTTGAGGTAGAGGAAGTAGTCAAAGGCCGACTACTGAAAGTAACAGCACATTATGAAAACATAAAACTAATTTTTATAAATGTTTATTTTCCAACCCTTGGCCCCGAAAGATTAGTTTTTTTGGATGTGTTATTTGATGTTATTAGTAAATGTGACAGTGAGGAGTATTTATTTCTGGGAGGGGACTTTAACTGTACAGAGAATTGCAAGCTGAACAGGAACCATCAGGAACCACATCCTGCATCTCTCAGTCGGCTCACACACTTGGTTAATTCATGTGAACTGAAATATGTTTGCAGAGCTTTTTATGGGACCCAAAGACAGTATACGTGGACACATTTAAAAGATAATGTGCTATCCATGGCATGGCTTGATCGGTTTTATTGTTTTAAATATCATTTTAATGTGTTTAAACAGTGTAACATACTTCCAGTTTGTTTCTCTGACCACTCTTTTGTACAGTGCTCAGTTTTCATACGAAGTGTTAAAACAAATAGTGCTTTCTGGCATTTTAACACGGGCCTCTTAAATGATAACAACTTTAGAGATGCTTTTAAGTTTTTCTGGGGCCAATATAGAAGCCGAAGGTCTGAAATTAGTTCTCTACAGCGATGGTGGGACATTGGTAAGTGTCAGATAAAGTAATTTTGCCAGCAGTACACTCGCAATGTCACCAGAGACATAGATAGATCCATGAGATAGCTAGAGTATGAAATGGTGGAACTACAGAATTTGGCAGATTCCACATGAGACAGAGGCCATGTAGAGGCTCTCAAATCCAGAAAGTCTGCTTTGGCTAGCCTGCTGGGTATTACAGCACAGGGAGCACTGGTCCGCTCACGCTTTCTGAACGTCACACATATGGATGCTTCTTTTCACTTTTTCTTTAGTCCAGAGCGCAAGAATGGGCAGAGAAAAACCACTCACTCTCTGCGTACTAACACTGGTGTGCAGCTATCAGATTTCTCTGAGATTCTGAAATACGCAGCAGGGTTTTACAGTGATCTCTATAAGAGTGAATTCAGGCAGGATGTGCTGGGGGCTGAATCATTCTATGATGGGCTAAAAAAGGTTGAGGAAGCACTCAATACAGACCTCGAGGCACAACTGTCCCCTGAAGAACTTCATGACGCCGTGCAAAGTCTGGAAAGTGGCAAGGCACCTGGTATAGATGGTTTACCTGTTGACTTCTATAAGTCTTGTTGGCCGGTGCTCGGAGGGGATTTGTTGTCTGTCCTGAGGCACAGTGTAACTGAGGGGCAGTTGCCTCAGAGTTGCAGAAGGGCTGTCATTACTCTCTTGCTGAAGAAAGGGGATTTGCAAGACATTAAGAACTGGCGGCCAGCGTCCGTGCTCTGCACTTATTACAACATCTTTTCTAAGGTGTTAGCAAACAGACTGAGAAAGGTTGACCAGACTTACTATGTGCCCGGTAGGCTGATCACTGACAACATTACATTAATTAGGAATGTTTTGGACATCTCTAGTTCATTGGGAGTTGAAACTGGTCTTATTTCCATAGATCAGGAAATGGCTTTTGACCGGGTTGAACACCAGCACTCGTGGCAAACCATGAAAGCTTTCGGTCTCAACCCAGGTTTTATAGCTACAATCAAGCTTTTGTACAGTGACATTGAGAGTGTACTTAAAATTAACGGTGGTTTGAGTGCTCCTTTTAAGGTCCAAAGGGGGATCAGGCAGGGATACTCTTTGTCTGGAATGTTTTACTCCCTGGCCATTGAGCCCCTGTTGCATAAATTGAGGTGTGAGTTGTCTGGAGTTGCTTTTGCTGGTTGCGGTGCAACTTTTAAGCTCTCTGCCTATGCCGATGATGTGGCTGTGTTTGTAAAGGACCAAAGAGATGTTGATGTCTTAGTAAAAAATGTCAACAAGTTTGGTCAGATATCATCAGCTAGGGTAAACTGGGGAAAAAGTGAGGCACTGATGGTAGGAGAGGGACTGAACGGTAAGCTCATGTTACCTGGGGGATTGACATGGAAAAGGGGAGGGATTAAATATCTGGGAGTGTTTGTGGGGAATGACACTTTTTCAAATAAGAATTGGGAGAATGTTTTGGAAAAAGTAGAAGGGTGTCTTAGGAAGTGGAAATGGATTCTACCAAAACTGTCATATAGGGGTCGCATGTTAGTAATCAACAACCTGGTGTCATCAACGCTATGGCATCGATTAACATGCGTTGATCCTCAAACCAACCTCCCGGCCAAGATTCAGGCTGTGCTGGTGAACTTTTTCTGGGACGACTTGCACTGGATTCCTCAGAGTGTGCTGTACCTTCCTAAAGATGAAGGGGGTGGAGGGCTGATCCATCTGGCCAGCAGGGGTGCAGCCTTCCGCCTCCAGTTCATTCAAAGATTGGTCACTGGGCCTAGAGACTTAGTGTGGCGACCAGCAGCCTGTGCAATACTTCAACGGTGTTGTGGACTCGGAATAGACTTGTCTTTGTTTCTAGTGGCAATTAAAAACTCAGACCTCAACGGATTGCCTGGTTTTTATCGGGGGCTCATAAGAGTGTGGAATATCTTCAAGAAGGAGAGAATGGGCTGTTCTGACTCTGAGCTGGCTTCTAAAAGAGCCGGTGGTGTATGGTTGGTGTATGGACACGTTCTGCGACATCGGACCCACTGTATCAAAGCTGTTCTGCCAGTCAAAGGACGTCACGTTGGGTCAGGTGGTGGAACTGGCTGTGCCCAATCTTGACAACACTGCTGCACTAGCATCTCACCTGGGAGTGAAATCTACACGCCTCCTTAGTCGGGTACTATCTAAGTGGAACGGTCAGCTCACAGCAATAGAATGGGGACTTTTGACATCATACTGCAGTGGTTTTACTCATCCCAATTGTGAGGATCCATTTCCTGTTTTAAAGGTTGCTCCTGATCTGAAAAATTGCACTGGGCCACTTTTAGATTCAGGAAATGTTCTTAACGAGAGGCTGAATGTACTTAAAGGTAAGACCATGTATAGTATGCTGGTAAAAATCCTGAATAAAGAAAAACTGAGTGGTCGGACTGATACATCCTGGAGAGCCCAGCTGGGCTTGGGGGAGAATGTGAAGCCAGTCTGGAGAGGTTTATACAAACCACCGTTAATTAAAAAAGCTGGTGATCTGCAGTGAATGACAACTGTCCCTATTGTGCCTAGGGAGAAACAGTTTTTCATTGCTTTTCAGAATGTGTGAGGCTTACACCCCTGTTTCTGCTACTAGAATGCTTATTTAGATCATCTGGGGAAAGTTTCTGCAAACAGAATTGTATTTTTAGTTCCAAATACAGCCGACGTGCAAAATATGAATATCAACTCTTAAACTTCATTGCCGGGCAGGCAAAAATGGCTATCTATGTGAGCCAGAAAAAGAGAATTAAAGAATGTACAGAATGTCACATTGAACTGTTGTTTTGTAGAATGGTCAAGGCCAGGATAAGAGTAGACTTCAATTATTACAAGGCAGTGAAAGATATGGACACATCCACAACTTTGTGGTGTTATAAAGGGGTGTTGTGTTCCACCATGAAGGATGAGCTGGTTTTTTCTGCAGAGCTTGGATAAAAGGGGTCTTACCTGTTTTTTATTTTTTCAGTTGTTGAATGATTGTTTTTTTGGATTGTTAAAAGATGCTTATTGGGTGTTTGTACTTTGACAAGTATTGTTTATGTTTAGAAAGATTTCATGTCTGTTTATTGTTAAAAGTTTTTGTTAAATGAAGACTTGCTTTAAAATTCAATTCTCTCTCTCTCACTCTCTCTCTCTGTATGTGTGTGTCCCTCTACTGTGTGCGGACATGAAGGCTGTATAGACAGGGCTGTGAATTGTCATTGATTAAACTTTTAAAGGGACTTTGTCTCAGTCTCTATCTTTCTCTCTATCGCTCTCACCTTTTCACCTGTTCCTTCCCTAGCTCACGCTTGCTCACTCACTCTTGCTGTCTTGTTCACACACACACACACACACACACACACACACACACACACACACACAACTATTTATACCAGCTCAAGGATGAATCATGGTTAATAAAGTACTTGGGTGCAGTGGAAGTATTGGCATCCATGAATCATCTTGTTGAAGGACTGCTGGCCTCCTCAGAGTGACTGAACCAACAGGAATTCTTTATTTGGACCAGTAAATGAAAAAGCATTGGAGCTAAATTAATTTGAGTAGGGGGCGGTAGTCCTCACCCCTGCATCAGTTGTGGAGAGAGGATGGAAGTTGTTATTGCCTTAGCTGGGCGGTTGTTAAGTCATACATGAATATCAAAAAAAGGTTTTGTTGTTTTTTTCCTGATACATACTCGGGCAGTAGGATGACGTTAAATAAAGTGATGACACCCTCGTAATTAGATATTATCAACCTCTAGCTTGCCAATTTAGATAAAAAGTACAAGGAGGAAGAACTTTGTGTCACCGCTATTTGTTAAATTTTAGTAATAAATTTGCATGGTTGCAATGCATCAACTAAACAGCTTGTCTGGCCTCCACCCCATTAAGGAGGTCACAAACAGGACTCACTCCTAAAGATAATGTGAGTGGAGGGCCATCCAGGTAACGTGGCCTACCAACACGGGGATCACCGGTTCGAATCCCCGTGTTACCTCTGCCTTGGTCAGGCGTCCCTACATACACAATGGGCCATGTCTGCGGGTGGGAGGCCGGATGTGGGTATGTGTCCTGGTCGCTGCACTAGCACCTCCTCTGGTCGGTCAGGGCGCCTGTTCATGGGGGAGGAGGAACTGGAGGGAATGGTGTTACCCTCCCACGTGCTACGTCGCCCTGGTGAAACTCCTCACTGTCAGTTGAAAAGAAGCAGCTGGTGACTCCACATGTGTCGGAGGAGACATGTGGTAGTCTACAGCTCTCCCTGGATCAGCAGAGGGGGTAGAGCAGCGACCGGGATGGCTCAGATGAATGGGGTAATTGGCCTAGTAGAATTGGGGATAAAAAGGGGGAACCCCCCCCCCCAAAAAAAACAAAATGTGAGTGTATTGCTACTTGTGTATTGTGAATGTGGGTCCAGTTCTCTTCTTCTGAGTTTATTTTTAACTTGCAGAGGTGCAGGAGCCCTATGCTGTAGTGGTGCTTTTGGAGAAGGACTTCATCGTGGTGGATCTGACACAGAGCAAGTATGTCTTAAATGCATGCAGGCACACACACACACACACACACACACACACACACACATACACACACACACACACGTCCTAAGCCTTTAGGCTGAGCATGGCTGAAGGGGATCCTTTTGTCACCTTTTCTTTTGTGGGAGGGCGAGACTTAACTAATGTACTCACAGCTAGCACACAGTCATCGGGACCCATATCCAACATTACCTGAAGGGAACAACAATACAACAACATTCAAACCACCTGCCCAGAGGGAAGCCCAAACAAGTTTAAAAGAGGAGGAGGGAGACGGTTAAAGATAGACAAGGTTCATTGATATTTACATTATTGTAAAAAAAAAAGGGTGGGGCGGGCATTCAGGTAGTGTAGAGTTCTATTCCGTTACCTGCCAACACAGGATCGCTGGTTCAAATCCCCCATGTTACCTCTGGCTTGGTAGGGCGTCCCTACAGACAAAAGTGGCTGTGTCTGTGGGTGGGAAGCCAGATGTGGGTACGTGTCCTGGTCGCCGCACTAGCGCCTCCTCCGGTCGGTCGGGGCGCCTGTTCAGGAGGGAGGGGGAACTGGGGGGGAACAGCGTGATCCTCCCATGCGCTACGTCCCCCTGGTGAAACTCCTCACTGTCAGGGGAAAAGAAACGGCTGGTGACTCCCCAGATAGGCAGAGGGGGTGGAGCAGAGACGGGGATGGATCAGAAGAGTGGGGTAATTGGACGGGTACAATTAGGGAGAAAAGGAGGGGCGCCCCCCAAAAAAGGGTCAGATATAGTCCATGAAAAAAGGACATGGCACTTTGCCTCAAAGGTGCATGACCATGGGTGCCATGCCAGTCAGCTGAACTTTAATTACAGGATGAGACATGCGTAGTGGGTAAAATGATGCTGAAAAGATGGTGTCATGAGCACAGGAATGTGCTAGAATGCCGGAGTTGCATCCTTATTACAGTATATGGAATGACCTGCTGATGATGACAGATAAGGTCATTTAAATTCCATTCATTCTTAGCTTGGCCACATTATCTGTGTCTACATGATGAGGAACAGTAATTCGCCACTCACTGGCTAATAAGAGCTGACTTATTTACCCCTGTGTTCTAAGTTTGCATTATAAAGTTGTGGCCACTGTTGACTTTATGTTTAGAAGATACACAAAGTATGTGCACGCCTGAAAGTCACATCTATATGTGCTTGTTAAACATCTCATTCCAAAACCATGATCATTAATATGGAGCTGGTCCCTCCTCGGCTGCTGGAACAGCCTCCTCTCTTCTGGGGAGGCTGTTCCGCTAGATTTTGGAACATGGCTGCAGGGATTCACTGCCATTCAGCCGCAAGAGCATTAGTGAGGTCAGGCGCTGATGTTGGGGAGGCTCACAGTCGGCGTTCCAACACATCCCAAAGATGTGTGGTGGGGTTGAGGTCAGAGCTGTGTGCAGACCAGTCAGTTTCTGCCCACATCAGATATGACTTTCTGGACATTACATTACATTACATTACAGTCATTTAGCCGACGCTTTTATCCAAAGCGACTTACAATAAGAGCATCATTTAACGTAGGAAATCAGGAGAACTCCTAGTCATCAGAGGTCATAAATGCATCTAAACAAGCATCAAAGAGCAAAACCAGTGCTAAAGTAAAAATGCAAGCAAGAGAGTTTTTTTTTAATGAGTGAATACAATAAGTGCTAAGAACAAGTAACAGGGTAGTAGTTCTTGAAGAGGTGAGTTTTCAACCTGCGCCTAAAGATGGGCAGCGACTCCGCTGTCCTGACATCAGTGGGGAGTTCATTCCACCACTGTGGGCCCAGGACAGAAAAGAGCCGTGACCGGGTCGATCGGCAGCAGGCGCCTCTGAACGACGGCGCAACCAGGTGTCCCGAGGTAGCAGAGCGAAGTGGTCGGGCGGGGTTGTAGGGCTTGACCATGGTCTGGAGATAGGAGGGAGCTGTTCCTTTCACTGCCCTGTAGGCTAGCACCAGAGTCTTAAACTGGATGTGAGCACCTACTGTGAGCCAGTGTGGGGACATGAGAAGGGGAGTTGTGTGGACCTCGCTTTGTGCAGGGGACTGTCACGCTGAAACAGGGCATTCCCCAAACTGTTGCTATAAGGTTGGAAGCATACAATTCTTTGGAATATCCGGAAATGCTTTACATTAATGTAATATGTGTTATTTAATAGGTAATAAGGCCATTATAAGTCCTTGTAAAATGCTTATTAACATTATTATATGTTGAAAAGACTGCACAAGTGTTAATAATAGCATCATAAACACTTGTTCGGACATTCTGCACTTTGCTCATAAAAACAATCGACAGAAGATTTTCTTGCTTCAAAATGAGGTTGTTGTTTGTTTCCCCAATTGAATCCGGCCAATTACCCCACTCTTCCGAGCCATCCCGGTTGCTGCTTCACCCCCTCTGTCGATCCGGGGAGGGCTGCAGACTACCATATGTCTCCTCCGATACATGTGGAGTCACCAGCCGCTTCTTTTCACCTGACAGGCGTTTCACCAGGGGGACATAGCACGTGGGAGGATCACGTTATTCCCCCGTGTTCCGCCTCCCTCATGAACAGGCACCCCGACCGACCAGAGGAGGTGCTAGTGCAGCGACCAGGACACATACCCACATCCAGCTTCACACCTGCAGACACGGCCAATTGTGCCTGTAGGGATGCCCGACCAAGCCGGAGGTAACACGGAGATTCGAACCGGTGATCCCCATGTTGATAGGCAACGGAATAGACCGCCCCCTTCAAAATGAGTTTTATATCTAAAAAAATTTGTTTTCAATAACTCTTTTCTACTCAGATCACCACCCATCAAAATTAAAAATACACAAACATCAGTTATGTCCGTCTTTCCGTGACACACACACACACGCACACACACACACCTCTACCGCTTCATGGCTGAGCTGTTTGTTACTCCAAGACACTTCCACTTCACGATAACAGACTCGCAGTTGACCAGGGCAGATCTAGCAGGGCAGACATTTGACCGACGGACTGACTTGCTGAAAAGGTGGCGTCCTACGACAGTGTCATATGGAACGTCACCGAGCTCTTCAGCCTGACCCATTCTACTGCCAGTGTTCGTCTGTGCAGATTGCATGATTTTTGCATCTAGCAGCAGTGGATGTGGCTGAAATAACCAAATCCACTCATTAGAAGGGGTGTCCACTTACATTTGGCCATATTCTGTACATCCTCATACTTTGTATTTCCTTGTAGCCAATAATGTCACTAACGAAGAGTTGGGACAGGAACATAGGCAGTTTCATTTTGGTTGCTCCTTTCAAGCTACATTGTGTACCAGATGGGTATGGTTTATCGTATCTGCATAAAACATGACAGGTTCATGTAATAGGAACGGTACTAAGGGATAGCTCACCTCCATATGGTTGTGGTAGGTGGATTAGTTGTATCATGTATCAAAAACCACAAAATGACAGGTATTTTATGTATTCGTGTTATTTAGTTTACCCTCTAGTTTTGCATTGCAGTTTGTTACCCACCTTTCCTTGTGACTCCATCTCTTTCTTTTATTATTTCCGTTCCTTGCAGTGTCTCTTACAGTATCCATGAATTTTGTAACTCCACCAAGGATTTTTTTTACATTTTTTTAATATCCAGTGGTCACGCAGTTTTGAATAAGTGTTTAAAGCATTGTTAATGTCAGTGTTGATGCTGGTTGAGGCACAGGGGACAGTCGAGTGGTGTGTTTCGGTCTTTGTGTATGTCACCTGTACATGACGGTGTTGTGCTGCCGGGACATATAACTACACAGGATGGGATAGGAGAACACTACCCTTCCCCAGTTCTGTGCTAGAGAAGCACAGGACGGGATGCAGTAGCCACCTAATGGTACAAGGCCCTCATTACACATCAGGACGAGACAGGAGATAAAATGATGTAAGCCCATGTCAACTCAAAGCACAAAGAAACATACACCACATTTTGTTGTCTCTTTGGACTGTGTGACAGGGAAAAAAATCTGATTGTACCATAACAATGGCATTTCTTTGTTTCTCTTAGTGATTAGAGAAGGTTCTGGGAGTCTCTTTATGTTTCAATAACATTACCCAAACCATGGGCACCATTATCTTCCTCTTTTAGCTCCCCTGGTTTGAGTGATGCTGAGATGGCCCCATGACGTAAAGCTGTATGACAGTACACTTTATCCGTCTGTCTCTCTTGCAGCTTCCCCATCTTTGAGAACCCTTACCCCATGGACATCCATGAGTCTCCAGTCACCTGCACGGCATATTTTGCTGACTGTCCTCCCAACATCATCCCCATCCTCTACTCCATAGGAGCCAAACACAAGAAGACAGGCTACAGCCAGAAGGTATGTGTGGTGGAGGGAGAAATTAGCCTCTCTAAATAAGCCTACCATCTCTTGGTCTGAGAACTGGCAAGGCTGCAGTTATGTGGTTCCATACCCATAATTCAACACTGCTGAGATGTTGAGCTAAACTCTGCAAACATGCAGGAACAAGGGGGTAAATACTGTATTAAAACAACACAGTCAACACACTTCATTTTGGAGGTATTGTGGGAGGCATAGTGATGATATTATAACGAGTATTATAATGAAAAATAGAAATACAGAATCTACAAGGCTGGATTTTTACCGCTTCAACAGTGTCTTGTCATTTTTCTTAAAATGACATGATGGTAAAATGAGGAATTCTTCCAAGGATGTTATGCAGCTTGGCATACTTCATCACCTTTATGTTTGAAAATGTTCAGGGACAGAAACATGAATGTGTCTTCTCAGACAGTTAAATCGAATGAAACTCTAATAGGGGGTGGCGCAATGTTAGCGTGGTCGCCTCACCACAAGAAGGTCCTAGGTTCGAGCCCCGGGGTAGTCCAACCTTGGGGGTCGTCCCGGGTCGTCTTCTGTGTGGAGTTTACATGTTCTCCCCGTGTCTGCGTGGTGGGTTTCCTCGGGGGGCTCCGGTTTCCTCCCATAGTCCAAAGACATGCAGGTCAGGTGAATCGGCCGTACTAAATTGTCCCTAGGTGTGTGTGTGTGTGTGTGTGTGTGTGTGTGTCGGCCCTGTGTGATGGCCTGGCAGCCTGTCCAGGGTGTCTCCCCGCCTGCCGCCCAATGACTGCTGGGATAGGCTCCAGCATCCCCGTGACCCTGAGAGCAGGATAAGCGGTTTGGATAATGGATGGATGGATGGACACTCTAACGGGGCTTTATTCAGACCTTGACTCGAGCTGTCCTGACTAAGCAAGCCGCCGTCCATCTAAGTTTTCAATGGCAGTGATCAAACACAAAACAAAGTATTTGCAGTATTTGTATATTCCATCATGCTGCAGGCTTAATATGAAGAATAAATACCACAGATGCTATCACACCCAAGCATTCAACTAAGTGTACCAGCCGATGAGAAGTGAAAAAGACGACCTTCCTTTTACATCCAATATGTTATTATTCTGTCATGGAAACATGGACATAGCCAGTGTTTGCGAGTTTCAGCTTTGCTTGTTGGTGATTTCAATAGAAAGCGGTCGTTGAAAACAACCTTTTTTTTTAGAAATAAATCTCATTTTGAAGGAAGAAAGGATCTTTTGTTGATTGTTTTGATGAGCAAAGTGTAGCGTGTCAGAGAGATGGACGTCACCAATTTTATCAAGTGTCCAATTTTGCCTGTTGGTGATTTGAGAAGACAGAAGTTTTGTTCAAAACAGAAACTTGTCTATTGTGATTATAAAACTCAATTTTAAATCAAAACAGTCTTTCGCTGATTGTTTCGTTATGAGCCGAATAACCTAGATCATTTTAGATGGGGGGGGGGGGTTTAGAATATATTACGGTTTTATTCAGTTAATGTCCCGTGGCCATATTTCAAATTAATCATCGTTCCTTTCAATTCACTCTTAGCCAGTCTGAAATAAAGGTGCACGGTGTTTGAGGACAGTGCCTTGGCAGAAAGGTGAAGAATCCATGGCCGCCGGGTTTTTCACCATGGCGAAAGAAAGAATTCAAGTAAAGGGCGTCCGGGTAGCATAGTGGTCTATTCCGTTGCCTACCAACACGGGGATCACCGGTTTGAATCCCCGTGTTACCTCCGGCTTGGTCGGGTGTCCCTAAAGACACAATTGGCCGTGTCTGCAGGCGGGAAGCGGTATGTGGGTATGTGTTCTGCTCGCTGCACTAGCGCCTCTTCTGGTCGTTTGGGGGCGCCTGTTCAGGGGGGAGCGGGAACTGGGGGGAATAGCATGATCCTCCCATGCGCTACCTCCCCCTGGTGAAACTCCCCACTGTCAGGTGAAAAGAAGTGGCTGGTGACTCCACATGTATCGGAGGAGGCATGTGGTAGTCTGCAGCCCTCCCCGGATCAGCAGAGGGGGTGGAGCAGCGACCAGGACGGCTCGGAAGAGTGGGGTAATTGGCCCGATACAACTGGGGAGAAAATTCCAAAAGAAAAAAGAGTGAAAGTGGTAAATTATTGAATTGCCCGTGTGTAAGTGGAGGGAAATCAAAAAAGCCCCAGTGGGGGCATCAGATAGTGGAGTGTGAGCAGGAGCAGCTCAAATGTGTCTCAGTGGATGCACCACCACATGAACCGTCACAGTGTGAACCAGACCCACGGTCTTTATCTGATCTGCTGTGCATGTGTACAACCTGACACCTCCTTTTTCACTTAACATCTTGTTTCTGGGTTTTCAGGGCCAGTATTATGTCAAAATTATAATGCAGTTTTAAACAGATTTCACAATTTTACAAAAAATAAAATAAAATCTTTGCAAAGGAGCATCTATGCTTTTGAAACAAGAAGAATAGCTGTGCAAGAACTGACATAGTGTTGTGCAACCCTTTGAATGAAGAGAGGAAAGTGGGCGGAGTGGGTGGGGGGACTCTAGGTTTTCAAGGTGATCAATACTATGCTTATATCAATATCAGGAGTGGCCAATTAGCGGAGGCACGTGGACGTTAGGCTCCCAGACCTACCCAGAGATCATAATCACAGGGTGAGTCTGTCAATCTTCTTATCTATCCACAACTCTAGTCTTTCACACCTAACATGGACATCACAACACACAGAGGTCATACAAAAATGGACCACACAAAAGCCATAAAAATTACTATTGTATTTTTGTGCTTTTTCCCATCACATCACTATACAAATACTATAGCTAACGCTGTACAAATTACAGAATTTATAGTTGTTTTTTATCAAAACATCATTATAAAAATACTATAGTATTTATGCAGCATTTCGTACTACAGCATTTCTATAGTAATACAAATTCTACAGTATAAAAATACTATAGTATTACTATAGTGTAGAATGTGTTCCTATAGTATTACTATACAAATGCTGTAGTATGTACATAGGTCAAGTGTTGATGAAGGAATTTGTTGAGAAAAAAAAAAGCATAAGGAATACTGTAGTAATTTTCTATTTTCTCTGGTTTTACCAGAGTCCATTTTCATATGGGGAGCTCAGTCCACATTCAAACCAAGTTGAAAAATACATTCAAGAAGGATGTATTTACACCTTCTCATTCCTATGAGACTGCAGCTGCGGTTTAGGGCTACACAAATAAAGTAAACATGAGGACTGGAATCGGTGTTTTTTTTTCAAACTGCTTGTTAAGGCCAAAAAACACATGGTGTACTGTGTTGAGAAGAGCTGTTGCTCTTTCCAACATAAAAAAAAACAACAACAAAAAAACAGATGAACAGTTTCCACAGTGGATGTAGTCTGGCTCACTGTCACACCACCTTAAGACAGTTTTAGTCTTCTATTAAGTCACTAAAACATGAGCATGAATAGATTTGCATCACTGCGTTGCACGTTTTTTTTTCCAAGTTTGTGCTTGCAGTTGTGTTTAAAGAGTGGTGTGTACTCATTTGTCTGTCTCTGTCTACCCACATTTATCAAAAGGGTATATATGGGTGTAGATGTAGAGGATAGTGTTGGCGGTGTCCATGTATACAGGGGTGTAGATGTAGAGGGCAGTGATGGTGGTGTCCATGTATAAAGGGGTGTGGATGTAGAGGACTGTGATGGTGGTGTCCATGTATAAAGGATATAAAGGGGTGTAGATGTAGAGGACAGTGATGGAGGTGTCCATGTATAAATGATATAAAAGGGTGTACATGTAGAGGACAGTGATGGAGGTGTCCATGTATAAATGATATAAAAGGGTGTACATGTAGAGGACAGTGGTGGAGGTGTCCATGTATAAATGATATAAAAGGGTGTACATGTAGAGGATAGTGATGGTGGTGTCCATGTATAAATGATATAAAAGGGTGTACATGTAGAGGACAGTGATGGTGGTGTCCATGCATAAAGGATCTAAAGGGGTGTAGATGTAGAGGACAGTGATGGAGGTGTCCATGTATAAAGGATCTAAAGGGGTGTAGATGTAGAGGACAGTGATGGAGGTGTGGGTTAGACTGAAGGTAACAGTGTTGTAGTAGAACATCTCATCCCAGCTTCTCACAAGTCTAACCAGAGAGTTGAGTTGGCTAATGCCAGCATGTCTCCTTTCTACTCACCTCACATGTTATTGGTCTGACACTGGACACCACATGTGTCACCTGCATCAAATGGAGTCTCTGTCATTTTGATGCCCTCATATTAACTAGGCAAATTGGAAGGGATTGATCATATGTGTATTTTCTCTCAAGGCAGCAGTGTGATGCATGTTATTTTTTGTTAAATTTATCATGATGGCAATCACTTCTACCATCCTAGGCTCATACCAACATGTTTTCAGCTCCAAAAAGGTTTACTTCCCCTTAAAAATGTGTTTTTATCCCACAATGGAACTCTAGCATATGGAGGGCTTTGATTGCTTGAGGAGGCCAGAGTGGTGGATTGGCAGGAGAAGGCTAGAATCCAGAATATCTGATTGGTATAATGGTCATTGAAGAGTTGGTTGTAACACCCGTTCCCCTCAACCCTGTAGGAAACCATAATTTTTCTGAAAGAAATCTATACGCTCCATTATGAGTAGTAACTACATTACTATGTAATATGGTATACTTGCAGCACTACAGGAATCAGGGCATTGTCATAGACATGCAACATGGAGATTCACAGGAAGCCTGATTGTGCAATTTCACAGTCACACTTGTGGATGAACAAAGTACATCTCATCTCAACTACTTGTCATTTGTTCCTTAGTCTTGTTTCTTTTGGAAAGCTCTATTGCCAAGACATCTGAATCAATGAGAGTTATAGAGGACAGGGCCATGTTTGTTTTTGCTGTTGTTGTTGTTTTGTGTTCGGTCTTAATGGGTTTATTGATTGGTGTTGGTTTATGACAAGCTTAACCATACTTCCTGTCTTAACATACAGAGTTGTGATGCTTCAACAAAGAAGCAAACCTATTTCAACACATGTAAAGTCTTCATGGGTTTTACATTTAGGCATTATTTACGGTATACCGCTGTGGCTGTCAAACCATTAAAAGTCAGCATATAATATCACACAAGCACTTAAAGAGTAAATTCAATTGAAAATTTAAAAAAATTGCTAAAATGTTTTACATATATACTATAATATAATATATGATATTATATAATAATATAATTTTATATTATAATATTTAATATATGTATATTGATATTATTTAATAGATTATGTTATTATATTATAATATTTAATATATTATAATAGTGTGTGTGTATATATGTATACATGTAATATATGCATACACACACACACACACACACACACACACACACACACACACACACACACACACACAAATATATATATATATATATATATATAATTTTGTTTAAGGAAACACTTAACGGTAGGGAAAGTGTTCAACAAATAAGGAGCAAAATAATCTAGCGAGTCAAGTAAATTCTTTGAGACAGTACAAGCCTGTTTCATGCCATGCTGATGACTGCTTATGGCATGAAACAGGCTTGTACTGTCTCATAAAGAATTTACTTGACTCACTGCATTATATATATTAATATATACATTTATAATGCATGAAAAAAATTAGTATCTGTCGAAAATAAGTGATTCCAATGCAATTCTCATTCCAGCCACTAGTAGGCTCGCAGAATGGCCTGGCAAACAGTTTTAAGTCTTTTATTTGACTACTGTCTGGAACATTTGAAAACCAATTAGTTGTAAGGGTCAATATCAAATCTTAATATAGCCTCTACTGTGGCCCAAAGATATGCATTTTACAGTTGGATTAGTGTGATGTCAAAGCACAGAAAAGGTTGAGTGCTCTTTTCATCTGCAGAGATCGTTTTTTTTTTTTTGTCAACTTCTTGAGTTGCTATGTGAATAATAGAGTTTATTAGCAGACATAAACTACCTTCAACTTCTTTTTCCAGACATGCTGACGGATCCATAAAGTTTTGGGACGCGACTGCAAGTAGGTTCACCTTGAACATGTCTTCTAGCCCAATCAATAACAATCACATTTGTTATTAACCAGGTCTACAGATTCAACAGTTCTTTTTATGTTTGAGTTTTGGACTGATCAGTTTTAGTTTTGTCATGGTAAGCTCATGGTAGCATATTGATGTTTTTGTCACATGGCTTCACTGTTGAAAAAAAAAAAAGAACTGCAATGCATTTCGGGTCCGGACAAACAGAATATATTCAACTACATCTTATGAGTGTTAAAAAAAAAGACAGCTTTCGGGGGCATCCGGGTAGTGTAGCGGTCTATTCCGTTGCCTACCAACATGGGGATCGCCAGTTCAAATCCCATGTTACCCCCGGCTTGGTTGGGCGTCCCTACAGACACAATTGGCCGTGTCTGCGGGTGGGAAGCTGGGTGTGGGTATGTGTCCTGGTCGCTGTACTAGCACCTCCTCTGGTCGGTCGGGGCGCCTGTTCAGGGGGGGGGGGACTGGGGGGAATAGCATGATCCTCCCATGCGCTATATCCCCCTGGTGAAACTCCTCACTGTCAAGTGAAAAGAAGCGGCTGGCGACTCCACATGTATCGGAGGAGGCATGTGGTAGTCTGCAGCCCTCCCCAGATCAGCAGAGGGGGTGGAGCAGAGACCGGGATGGCTCGGAAGAGTGGGGTAATTGGCCAAATACAGTGGGGGAGAAAAGGGGAGACCGCTTTCTACTGGAGCCCTGTCCTTAGTCACACTGCAGATGCTGTACAAGCTGAAGACCTCCAAAGTGTTCGAAAAGCCCAAAGCAGGTGAGGGGCGGGCAGCCGAGCTAGTGGAGGAAGACCCCTACGCAATCCAGATGGTCAGCTGGTGCCCCCAAAGTCGCATCTTCTGCGTGGTTGGCATCTCTGCCCACATCATCCTGTATCGCTTCAGCAAATACGAAGCCAACACACAGATTGTGGTGAGTGGAATGGGCCTCGAAAGAGAGGAGCAAAAATCCTGGTGACTTGGTGCGCTACCAACAGACCTTGTCAGTTACACCCAGATCCTTTCTCTCAGATTTCTGTTCTAATTTACGAAGTGATTTTTTTTCTTTTTTTTTTTAATTTAAAAATGCAAATGCAGATTTTCAAAAATGTGATTAAAAAGTTCCCCCGACATGGTCTACATGTTAATGAAGAAGGAAGGGCCGTGTGGTTTTCAGTTTTTACATTTACATAATGCTTTGTCTTCTTATGCCAATATCCTGGAGCCCGTATTGATGCGAATTAGCACTGACTAAAAGTGATGCATCAGATGTGGCTGACACATGAGCCTCTCATATTGCACTAACACGCCTACAGGCTTGGATGAGTTTTGGTCTCAGGTCTCTGTCAGAAATGCCTTGTCCCGCTCTCTCCCATCTCTCTAGATGTTCTTGATTGTAAGTATTTTGATTAAGCAGGAAATGACAAAACGTTTTGTGGGATGTGTAAAAATGACTGCTGCTCCTTTTGGGATTGATTTAATGAAACCAGCTCACTTAGTGTTTACATAGTCCATGAGAAGATTCAGTCTAAACTTAGATAGGCCCCATTTTAAATGACTGCTGACATTAAAGGAAACCAGATGTTTGATACCTGGAATTTATTATTTTATTTTATTTTTTTATTTTTCTATCCTGAGCTGGTTATTTGCTATCCTGAGCTGGTTGTTTGCTATCCTGAGGTGGTTATTTGCTATCCTGAGCTGGTTGTTTGCTATCCTGAGCTGGTTACACTAAATAGTGACATTTTTGAGATTGTCAAATTTTGTGAAAATCTCTGAACACCACTTACTAGAGGTCATAGTGCAGGTGAATTTACCTTCATGATACATCTAACTGCATATGTGTGTCACATTATTCACTTTTAGTGTACACTTTAATCCATATTACTGCTTCTGTTCTCTCACCAGTCGCTTGAAGTGCGTCTGCAGTGTGAAACGGAGGACGTCATCTCCCCATCGGAGACGGAGAACAACCCGTGTTTCTCAGAGCCCAGCTCCAACTCGCCCCAGCATCAGCACCAACACCAGCAATACTCCACAAGCCCCGGCACTGGAACCCCAGATGGGATCAAAGACAGCATCCCCTGCCTCAGGTGAGGTCTTCATACGCTACGGAGAAAAACCCCCGATTCTTTGAATGAATGAATGAATGAATGAATGAATTATTGGATCGGTGAATGAATGATGATTTATTTCGAACATGTAAACAAGCAGGATTTAACGTACAGATAAGCCATTACCAATAATCTGAAGTGATCACAAATCCACACATCAAACTCAGCGAACAAATCTCCGTATGCATCAGATTATTTATTACATGTTGGAAAAGGAGTAGGAGGACGTATACACTTATTTTTCCTGCCCCTTCTCACCTACTCTTAAGTTAATTCAGCTACTATACATTACAAACCCAATTCCCACTGTACTGTATAGTTCACATTCAATGCAAGTTGTGCTGCACAATACAAACTCAGCTAATGCAAACAATAATAATAAGAGAAAAAAGACAGAAAAAACATCCTAATATCATGTACCAAGAATAAACAGATCTCACTGCTACGTACAACCCAAACATCCACTCAGTGTAATGGGAAAGTTTTTTAAAAAAAAATTATTAAGACATGTTTGGAGATAAATAAAACTTTAACAGTTAACACAACTCTTCATTGTCCCTATATCTCTTGATAATCAGTCCTTTGTACTTCTTCTTGAACTGTGTTATGTTTGTACTTTGTTTGAGTTCAAAGTTGTACGAACACATAATTTCTTGAAGTTTAATTTCCCTCTCAAATTATATTCCCTTCTCTATCTGAGAATATTTTTTGTATATTAGTTGGTAGTAAATTGTTTCTTGCTTTGAACATTATTTGTGCTGTGCTAAATTCTACTACATCCCTGAACTTCAAGGCACTTCACTTTAAAAATAGCTTGTTGGTGTGTTCACAATATCCTACATTGTTCTTTTTATAGTATACATAATGGTTGTAGGTTGGTTATGTAGGTGTTACCCCATACCTCCACACAGTAGTTCAGATTAAATAAATGAACAATACAGTTTGCAATGATTTATGATCCAGAATGTGATTTACTTTTCTCATGACTGCAATGCTCCTAGTCAGCTTTGCTTGCACATATATGTGAGGTGTCCAGCAGATTTTGTAGTCAAGTATCACACCTAGGAATTTATTTTCATATAGTCTTTTTAGTTAGACATTGTCTATCACTACTTTTACTTTGGTGTTTATTTTATAATTTCCAAACAACATAAACTTAGTTTTGTCCAGATTTAAGGATAACTTGTTTTTATCAAAACACTGTTTTAATTTTTCCATTTCTATTGTGGTCAACTCCTAAAACTGCTGTAAATTCTCACTAGAACAACATATATATTCATGTCATCTGCAAATAGAACAAATTTGACTATTTTTGATATCTTGCATATATCATTTATCCAAGCATGACGAT